>NC_086317.1:268806825-269001825 GCF_036172605.1 Pelobates fuscus | reverse complement strand
TCTTTTAGAGTGGTCACACGGCCCCTGGAGGTCCTAAATTGGAGAGGGGGGACACGGCAACCCGGAAGTGATCGCTCCGGGGGGCACTTCCAGCGCTCAAATTTACCGTGGACATATGAGGTACATCCGCAGTCCCTGTCCGCAGACCCTGTTTTGTTGGACGTATCTCATAGATCCGTGGTCCTTAAGGGGTTAAACAGTTGGGCATTATGCAGCTGTTCCTTATGCTGTAATGCCTTAATACTATGATGCTTTCAAACTGTGATGTCTTTAAACTGTGGTACATTATGCAGCTGTGCCTTAGGCTGTGATGCCTTTTATACTATGATGCCTTTATACAGAGGTGCCTTTAAACTTTGACTTTTGCACCTTATTGCCTTTTAATCACCTTGCAGGCACTTTTACACTATGTTTCATGCTTCCCCTTCATCCCGGAGATTTATTCCCGGTTCCCTGGGTGTACAGGGGCCATGTATGCTGCAGACCGAGCTCTCTTCCTGGTCTCTAATCGACAAATGCACTCGGAAGACGCCCACGCATGTCCAGTTTGTGCCTTAAAGGGCCCGATTCCAATGACTTTCATTATGGGAATACAAGTTGCGGCAGCCATCTTAGATAAGGGCAATTGCCAAAAAGTACCTAAAATGGATGGAAAATTACAGTAAACATGCCAAACCTATTTGGAAAGTGTTTGCAGGGTCTCCAGACATGAGTAAGTGCTGTTTTCATCCAGTTTTAAATCTGTTTGACTGGTTTCTTGGTAATAGGATTGCCCTTTTTTACTTTAGTACTTTGCCACAGGTAATATTTTTTATTTATTTATTTATTGTTTATTTGATGTCTGACTTTACACATGTTCTGATTGTGATGGGAATGCAGTGGAAGGAAAACCGTTATGCATTGACTGTCTTCAGAAGGTAACCTCTTCTGCATCACCTATACCTGCTCAGCCACAGGACATGTTGGCATAGCTTACAAAGGAAGTTGCAAGTTATTGTCTGAATCTACACCATGTTCTGGTTGTGATGGGGAAGCAGTGGAAGGAAAACAGTTATGCACTGACTGTTTCCATAAAGTAGCCGTTTCAGCATCACCTATACCTTCGCAGCCCCATGACATGCGGGCATGGCTTACAAAGGAAGTTCCAATGTATTTCAGAGGCCTTAGGGGTAAGAAGAAGAGGTCAAACTTTACCCTCTGGAGGAAGATACTTCCATCCCCTGGACTACACCACCTAAGGTGGATGCACTGATTTCAAGGGTAACCTGTGGGACAATGCTACCGCTTGACAACTCTGCTTTTTTACGCAAGCCTATGGATCAAAAGTGGACACAGACCTGTCCAAATTTATACGCTTATCGATGCAGGATGCCATCCAGCTGTAGCTTTCATTGCTGTTTATAGAACCATGAAAAGTGTGATTAAAAATCTAAAGGGCTACTATTGGGAGATATTAAGAGCCAAGATTAAAGATGCAGTCTGAAGTCTTCAGGTTACAACTGACTTCTTCACAGTAGCTTCCCTAGATGTAACTAGGATATTCTCTCGAACAAATGGCTCATAGCATTATCCATAGTAGCTAGGAAAGCATTATGGTTCTGTTTCTGGGATGGATGACTCATCCTCCAAGTCTGTTCTCTACACTATTCTATTTGAAGGGGAGCTGCTGTTTGGGAAAGCTTTGGATGTATCCATTAAAAAAGCGGTTTTAGGCTGCAAGGTACTTGTACCTCAGGACTGAAGATCCAAGAATCCCAGCTCCTCATTGTCAGACAGGAGAACCACCAGTGACCAGCATTTCTGAGATACATCGAGTTACTGACCCTGCAGGGAATACTCCAGAGGTAACTCATGGCAGTTGGTAAACCTGCCTTTCAAGGTTCTAATAGAGCTATGAAGCTGTAATTTTGCTCTTTAGCAATGAACTTGCAGTACTAGGAGCCTTATTTTTTCTGATTAGACATACCTGGGCTCGTCACATTCTGGAGACTTGGGTTGTATCCATAGTCCAGATGGATTTAGACTGGAGGTTTTTCTTCAGACACAGGAGTCTCTATACCAACAAGAGAATTAAGCCAAATGAATCAAAAGGTATAGCACTGAAGGAATAGGTAAGAAGCCTTCTGGACGAAGAGGTGATTTCTTAGGTCCCATAACAAGAGCGGTTCCAGGGACAATATTCGCCTCTCTTCTGGTGCTTAAAAAAAAGGCACATGGAAGTCTATACTGGACCTAAGAAGGACCAACAAAAGGCTGAATGTCAGAGTCTTCGGGATGGAGTCAATCAGATCCATATTTCAAGCAATTTGGAAGGATACTTTCTTTATCTCTATATATCTCAAGGATGCTTACTATCACATTCCAATAGCCCTAGATCTTCAGCATTATCTCAGAAGAGAACTTCCAATTTAGTGGCCTACCATTTGGTCTCACTGTAGTCCCAGTAACCTAATGTGTGCTTATAGAACTCATGAAGTTTGGCTGCTTGATGAATATCAAGAAAAACTGTTTCACACCAGCTCAGAGGTTGACATTTCTGGGTGGGACATACTATGCACTTATTTTTCCCTATCTCAGGAAGAGTTCCACAGATTGCGGAAGTTTTCTCTTCCAGTTTCTTCATTTTCGCTTGGTAACAGCAAGAAAGTATATGCAATTACTAGGAATCCTGGCTTCCACCATCAGACTTGTCAGATGGGCCCAATGGCATCTCAGGATTCCTCAAAGGTCCTTCCTATCTTGGTTTTTCAAGAGAAAAATTAATTGGAGTCAGCCACTGACAATGTCATTATCAGTGGAGTTACACCTTACCTGGTAGCTGAAAAGAGAGAATATATCTCTCGGTTTCCAGTAAACAGAACTCAGATTCCTAAGCTCAGATTCCAGTTTTCAAAGATAGATTGCACAGTGTTTGGACCATGTTACACAAGGTCTGTGGATAAGGGAAGGCACAATATTGCCATTCAATTGTATAGAATGACTAGTCATTTTCAGGGCTCTTCTTCACTTCAGAGGGTTGCTGAAGAACAAGTGGGTCAAAGTTTCCTGAAATATTAATGCAACTGTATCCTATATCCATCATCAGGGTTGGTCTCACAGCCACTTATTGATGAGGGAATTACAGCCCATGATGATCAGGAAACAGAAGTACAACCAGAGGCTCAGAATACAATGGCTGATTACCTGAGTCTAGTAACTGTGGACAAGGTGGAATGGCAACTATGTCCTGAGGTATCCTCAGGGTTGACTCGGATTTGACTGATACCCTACATAGATCTGATGGCCATTTCTTGGAACTACCATGTCCAGAAGTATTTTTCTAGATTTTAGGACCAGAATTCTCAAGGTCAGGGTACGCTGACTCAAATTTGGAATTTTAGTCTGATGTCATATTTTTCCCATTTTCCTAAAGGTAATTCAAAAGGAGACAGTGAAAGGCCACGTCGACTCTAAATTTCTATGATGAGTAAGATGAATCTGGAACCTCCAAGGGAAATTCCAGTCTTTACAGACCTATTACAAGGTCCCTTGACACACCAAGATCCTCAAGTTCTAGTGTTGATGCGGGAGTCTCTATAAGTATAGTCATCCCTGTGATGGTCATTGAGATCCTCTTACAGTCCTATAAATACTTTACAAAACTTGGCATGCATTTGTCTGTTGGTCTCAAGAATAGAGATTGGAATTACTCCTCAATCAGGCCTAAAAGGGTCTGAGTTATAACACTCTAGAGGAGCACATATCTGCACTTTCCACATTGACGGGTGCCCATTGAGCATTGGAGCCCCTGGTGCTTTGCTTCATGTAAGCAGTGATTAAACTCAAGCCTCCACTGAGGGTGTTGAAGCAAATATGTGAATTACCACTGGTCTCACGGGCTCTGACTAAACCATCATTCAAATCTCTAGCAGGAGCTCCCATGGTGTTAGCACAGAAAGTGCTGTTGCTGGTGGCTGGTACCTAAGCAAGAAGAATGTGTGAACTCCAGGCTTGCTCCTGTGAACACCCATTCACTAATTTTCAACAGGATATGGTTGTCTTGAATTTAGCACCAGAGATCCTGCCTAAGGTGAAAGCTTATCAATGCCATTCTCTACATGTACTGAAGGGTATCAGGGCCCTCTCCACTCATGCTCTTGCAGCATCGTGGGCTTTCATGGCCATGGTGTCTGCTGAAATTTTGTAAAGCTAGCATTTGGACCTCTTTAGACACGTTTGTCCGGCATTTCATACTGGATGTTAAAGCAGTCAAGGATGCGCAATTTGGACGTCAAGTACTTAACATGGCAGCATATACTACCCACCCATCAATGTCTCTATTTATCAACTGTAGAGCTTGTTACTGATTGAGGACCTTAGGGATGGAGCCTCCTTTTAAAGGCTTTGGTGTTTTTCCTGTCCTATCGGCTAACCCATGATATATATGTCTCAGGGCTAGCCATGTTGCTGCTCTGAGGTATCTATATATCTAGATATTTATTTCTTTATTTTCCCAATAGCTGTAAATTCAACAAAATCAACATCTGGCTCCTTACTAATGATGATCTTCAAACGTCACTTATTTTGTTATTTACTATATTAAGTGATTTATCATTTTAATAAGCAACTGCATTTGAGTAGGCTTCATTTGTCTATACTAACTTAACAGACAGCCATTTTAATGATCCTAATAAAAAATTTATACACCATGAATGGAATAAAATCACATAGTTATTCAATGCTCGATGAGGATTCAAAGGAAAATTAATATGCTATAGCGTATTAGCCAAAAATATTAGAAAAATAAAATAGAATTAGAGCACTACTTTAGAGGAATAGCTTTTTTATTTTCAGAGAAGCGATAGAGGAAATAATGACTGTAAAGCATGAGTGAATAAATATTAACAATCTTCATAGCACAGACTTAAATACTCTATAGTAGGGCTCAAATGTCAAGTCATGAGCTCCTGGCATGGGCCTAAAGTTTACTTAAACAAAATAAAGCACTGCGCTTACAGCAGCAGTGGCTTAGTATCAAAATGGAGGCTCTTTAGTTTCATCCCAATGGCCATTTGAATATAAGCTCACCTGCCACGTCAAGACAAGTAGGGGCAGCACCCCTTCCTGTCTCAACAGAGAAATGTGCCTTTAGCTGATACCAGCAATGTGATTTGCATGTGTTATAGCCCTATTTAGGGTTAATAAGTATGTAGGGGTTTATATAACAACCCTCCTTGCCTCATTAGATACGTTTACCTTTGACTGATACCAGTAACGTTTATTGTATGTGTAGAAGCCCTATAAAGGGTTAAATGTGAAAGGGTTTATAAAATACCCCATCCTGTCTTATTGGAGATTCTTGGCTGATATCAGCAAATCTAATGGCATGTGTAGGACTCACCTTTTGAGGCTTGGCTTGACGTGGCAGGTTACCTTATATGCAAATGGACATTGGAATGCAACTAAAAAACCTCCATTTTGTTTAAATGTACATAGGAATTTGGGCCAGAGCACAGGTAACATTCTCTTTGTTTTTACTAAAGTTTACTTCCTTACCTTCTACTTACCTACCTACTTACCTTCTCAAAACACACATGCTTGGCCTTTTGGGTCTAATGCATTTTATGGACTGTAATGAAGGATTATAGACTGTAGTGGGTAATTAGGGGCTTAAGTGTGGATTTAAGATCTGTAGTTGGGGGTTAAAGGCTGAAGTGAGGAGTTAGTATCTGTAATAAGGGGGGGTATTAAGGGCAGTAGTGTGGGGTTAGGACCTGTTGTGCGGGCCCAAGGATCCAGCAGCATCAAAAACAGGTCTAATAAAAAAGTATCTTAATTTTATAAAACATTAATAAAAACAGTAACAAAGTAAGAAAAATAGATAAACCAGTAATAAATAATACATTCAATGCAATTCACCTAAACATAGGCTTTCTCAAAAGTAAGCCTTTGGCTATATATCCTTGGTGGGGATAATACCACCTAAGCGTATTGGTTTGAGCAAACCGTACTTTGTGCTAAAGCATGTGAGTAGTTTTCTTTAAATCTTTTTTTTATTGTGTCTTGCATTCCATAATAAAGGTGGACACTATTCTGGTTTTTATCTTGTTTCTTTCTATATACATACCTATGGAGAGATATTGACTACACAAATATCCTTGAGTGAGGATCATACAGGCTATTTTTGGAGCAAATCTTAGGGCTTCACTACATGTGAGTGCGCATTTTATATTTACAACTACCCCTGCTTCAATCGTACCGAACATTACGATTTTTTGACCCTGAACCCGGACATTTCAGTAACAGTTCGAGTTCAGTGTTCGGCGATTTAATAAGGGGGGGACCTATTGTCCCCCCCCGGCCTCCACCCCTGAGTGGCGGGTGGGGGCCCTAAATAACAATGAGGGGGGGACCTACTGTCCTCCCCACGGCCCCCTCCCCTGCGTGGTGAGTGGGGGCCCTAAATAACAATGAGGGGGTGGGACCTACTGTCCTCCCCCACGGGCCCCCATCCCTGCGCGGTGGGTGTGGGCCCTAAATAAAAATGATGAGGGGGACGACCTACTGTCCTCCCCTCCAGCCCCCACCCCTGAGTGGTGGGTGGGGGCCCTAAATAAGATTGAGGGAGGACCTACTGTCCTTCCCCCTGGCCCCCTCCCCTGCGCGGCAGTTGGGGGCTCTATATAACAATGAGGGGGGACCTACTGTCCTCCCCCGGTCCCCACCCCTGCACGGCGGGTGGGAGCCCTACATAACAATGAGGGGGGACCTACTGTCTTCCCCCTGGCCCCCACCTCTGAGCGGTGGCTGGGGGCCCTAAATAAAATTGATGGGGGACCTACTGTCCTCCCCCCAGCCCCTACCCCTGCGCAGTGGGTGGGGGCCCTACATAACAATGAAGGGGGGGACCTACTGTCCTCCCCCCCGGCCCCCACCCCTGAGCGGTGGGTGGGGGAACTTAATGAAAATCCTCCCCCTTCCAAGGTGACTAGGGGTCCCCAAACCCCTAGTTACCCCCCCACCCAAAGAAAAGTTAGCCCCTACCTAGCCCCCTCACCCTAAAAATAATGAAGGGGGAATAAAATAACTAACCTGTAAATTTGAATAAAACTTACCATTTGATGTATTTTTTTTCTTCTAAAATCTTCATTTTTCAGTGCCAAAAAAGGCCAAATAAAAAAACATCATACCCGTCGAATTTAAAATAAAATAAAAAATCAGAGCGGAAAAAAAAAACCAGACGAAAAAGGAAAAAACCTGATGGTAAAAAAAAAAAAAATCAATCTTTACCCATGGAGGGCTCTGTGCAGACTGAGCTCTGCAGGGTGGGGGAAGGCTTATAGAGCCAATCAGAGTGCTCTTTGTCATTTTACACAGGTGGGAAACTTATTTGGAATTTTCCCACACTGTGTAATTTGACTCATAACACTCTGATTGGTGGGCTTGAAATCCATCCAATCAGAGTGCTGTGTCTCATTTTACACAGCGTGGGAAAGTTCCAAAGAACACAGAGCACTCTGATTGGTTAGATTCCAAGTCCACCAATCAGAGTGTTATGAGTCAAATTACACAGCGTGGGAAAATTCCAAAGAACTTTCCCACCTGTGTGAAATGGCAAAGAGCACTCTGATTGGCTTAAACCAACCAATCAGAGTGTTCTTAGCCTAATTGCAGGGTGGAGCAAGGCTTTATGAGGAATAAAGATGGATTATTTTTTTAGCGTCAGGTTTTTTCCTTTTTCGTCTGTTTTTTTTTGCGCTCAGATTTTCTATTTTATTTTAAGTTCGACGGGTATTATGGTTTTTTATTTGACCTTTTTTGGGGCTGAAAAATGAAGATTTTAGAAGAAAGAAGACATCAAATAGTAAGTTTTATTTTTATTTTCAGGTTAGTTATTATAGGTAGGTAGGGGATAACTTTTATCTGGGTGGGGGGGTGACTAGGGACTTGGGGCTTTTCATTTAGGGCCCCCACCCGCCGCTCAGGGGTGGGGTCCGGGGGAGGACAGTAGGTCCCCCCTCATTGTTATGTAGGGCCCCCACCCGCTGCGCAGGGTTGGGGGCTGGGGGGAGGACAGTAGGTCTCCCCCCATTATTATTTAGGGCCCCCACCCACCACTTAGGGATGGGGGCCGGGGGGGAGGATAGTAGGCCCCCCTCATTGTTATGTAGGGCATTCACCCACCGAGCAGGGGTGGGGGCCGGGGGGGAGGACAGTAGGTCCCCCCCCTCATTCTTATTTAGGGTCCCCACCCACCATTCAGGGGTGGGGGCTTGGGGGGGAGGACTGTAGGTCCCCCCCTCATTGTTATGTAGGGCCCCCACCCACCACTCACAGTAGGTCCGGTCCCCCCCTCTAGCCCTTTCCAGGACTTTTTTAGAGCCATTTTAGTGCCCAAAAGTTCGGGTCCCCATTGAGTTCAATGGGGTTCGGGATCAAGTTCGGGTCCCAAACTCAAACTTTTTGCCTAAGTTCGTCCAAACCTGGTGAACCTGAACATCCAGGTGTCCGCTCAACTCTAGTCACAACCTACCACCAGAGCTACCTCATCCATTACTGTCTTTACTGAGTCTTGCAGTGCCTGTTACCTTTGCAGATGCAGTTGGTGTAAGATTGATTTGTGGGATAGCTTTGTTCTTGTCAGGGTGGAAGGGGTGTGGGGGTTGTTATTTGTCCATTTACTTTTTTCTATTATTTTTGAACAAATCTCCTTTTTATAACTTAATATGACACCTGCTCCACATTTTTCATAATACAAGGTAGCAAAAGGAAAAATATTGTAATCAATCATTCTAAAACAACTTTATTTCACTTCATACTATTTTTTTTTTTTAAACAGATACACAATAAGCTAATTTTAGCAACTCAGAATAAGAATTGCAAAGCTGCCTGATAATGCATAGCCAATAGGCCTAGCAATATTGAAGCAGTTTTTATTGTTGTTTTCTGCTGTTTGGCTTCCTGCTTTGCTTCCTCACATTTTTTATTGGTACCCAAATCTGGTCGAGTCAAACAGAACCATGAACTAAATTCTTATATATTATATAATGTTTCATTTTAAATAATTATTACAGGTTTCCTCAAAGAGGTTAAAAAAGTGGAGTGGTACAAATTTTCTACTTATTTAATTTAAATATGTTTTCTTTCCCTTTCTATGCATAGCTTAAGTGAATCCAACTGCATCTATAAAATCATTACTCATCTGATTTTTTGTTCATAAACATGTTACAGTATAACTGTTACTTATGGTTTTGTTGCCTTTATGGATTTATAACAGTAACAATAAAGAAGAAGGTGACAAGTTATCCAGTAAAACGTAATCTTTATTAAAATCTGAACTGAATAGCAGACAGGTTGAACGAGGGGCTGGATATGACAAAGTGCTTTAATGTGCATGTGGAATATACATTTTTGATTGACATTTTTTGTATGCAAACTGAGCTATTCTTAATACATCTTGACTATACAGGAACTGAAAACTAAAACAGCTATTCATTAAAGTCTGAATGACCCTGTACTGAATTGGGCAAAACCATTCAGTTGCATATGAGGCCATTTAGACTGCAAAATCCGGACATTGTTCACACTATTCAACAATTGCAATACAGGTCCTAATCGGGTCTGTATTTGATCCAGAAACCTAAACACAAATGCTTCAAATCTGGGCCTGGATGCATCAAATCTGAGTGATTTGTCCTCTTGTAGCCAGTGGGCAAATAATTAAAAACTCTCAGGGGTGCGAGTGTTAATCCTGTAGTGCCTGGCCAGCACTTGCAATATTAAATAGTTTAAATAAATAAAATGCCTATGGGGGGTCAATAAGACATATTACTATAACAGAGGTTTTAAGCCTCCCCTCTCCTCCCACTAAAACTCACAAATGAACAGCCTTTGCAGCCCAGTTTTTAGAGAGGCCCCATCCAGTGGACATCAGGTAGGCGACAACAGATCACTCCAGACTATTTAAGTGATGGAAAGCCTATAGGATTACTCTATGTCAGCTATTGTATCATGTGTGAAAATTTCCGATGTTCTGCAATGCGCAAGAACACTCTAATTTGTTAACTTGCATGCCAAACAATCAGACTGCTCTGAAAGCCAAGTCTCAAAAGAAGTCTTAGGAGCCCTCGCAGGGCAAAGGTGGATTCATTTTATTGCATTATGGTTTTTTTTTCTGTATTTTTTGCAAATTGTTCTTTATTTAATTTTTCATTAGATTTGACAGCTATTAAGGATTCTAATTTGGGCTATTTGGGGAGCAGAAGAAAAGAAGAGTTAGAAAAAATAATTCAGATAATAAGTATTTTTACAGGTATTAGTTTTATTGCCCCTCCCCCCCCCCCCCACACTATTATTAAGGTAAGATGGGGATAGATAGGGTTATTTATTCATAATGATGCTGGCTAAGCAATGGGGGACCCTAGCTACCCAAGGAGGGAAAGGGGAGATATGCCACTATTTGTCATGTCAATCCCCTATTTTTAATTATTTAGAGCTCCAAGTCCCCCCCCCCCCCCCCACCCCCTATAGGCCACCTGAATCTTATTATACATTTTCATCGTAATAGAGAAGTATTAGGTTTAAAAGTCCTGGAGTGAGTTGTAAACTAACTTGTTGGTCTGAATGGTGGGTATGTGCTTAAACATTCCCTTTTAAAGGGTCACTCCAACCATTTTTAACCCTTTTATTTTTTTATGGCTGGTTTTATGAATATCACCGGTAGAATGGTTTGAGAATGTGGAATCTTCAGTAACTGAATTTCAATTTCTGCAAATTAAAGTAAGGAAAAACACCTGATTTTTTACTGTTCAAAAATAGACATTGGAATCAATAAGTACGTTTTCTTGCTAGTGTATGCCAATTGTTTGTGAAATGCTGACTGAACCTCTTCCAAAAGCATCACTGGTAAATGTTGAAATTCCTAAATCCGTGGATATAAAACTTGAGGATAGAACAATGTTTTTTTAAAGAAATTGATTAATTGACTAACATAGGGGACTTATTGACAAAAATGTACACTCCTTTGTTATTTTGAATTATTTCCAATCTGAGAAATAAGCAAGAATTTCACATCCTAATAGTTACTTTGCAAAATTTGGTACATCTTTGTTAAAATTGATTGTCTATCTCCTGCAATCTAAATTTTACCACATGACTGGAGGGTCCATGTTTTCATTAAACTCTATTTGCTTTACTCCTAGCAGCACAGATCAATCATAAGTTAACAACCAGTCAAAAAACAGACAATAGGTTATGTAAGACCCTGCCAGCTCCAGCACTGCCTCATTCTTTGCTACTCCTGCCAAGTGCAGAGGTCAGAGTACTGACCCCTTTTTTGTCCTTTATTCTGCTTTAGTGAGCATTACCTTTTTAGGTTTATCTCCATTTGCTAATGTGCTGGGGTCCCTCTCATCTGTCTATCCTCTGTTTATTTTATTTAGTAATTGTCTTTAACAAACTAATTTCTGCTCCCCTCTGTGCTATCTGGCCTGTTTCTGGATTAATTTGCTCTATTTATCTGGGGTTTGCTTCTAGGTACTGAATATTACTAGCTATCAATATTACTAGTTACATAAGGTACAGCTGGTTTACCATCCTGCTACACAACTGGGTTGAGCCCTCATATAAGCTTACCTTGCCCCTTGGTCTGTTGCAAGTTCTAGGGGTGAGCCCCCTATATATAATACCTCTGTTGCACTGCTGTGAGCATGCTCAATGGGAATCAGACACACATGATTACTATTTTTTTTGTTTTGTTAATACTTTATTGTGATAAAGAATTGCAAATACAAAAGGAATAAAAAATACATCTGTCTGCATACATTATCAAATGTAACAGTTAATGTAACTCATCAAATCATAGGAAGACCAGTATAATCAGTAATTGGTGCTTGAAGATATAACACAGTGTGTTCTTTGAGTGATCTATGTCTTCAATGGGTCGAAAAATGATCGACAGAGGTTGTACAGTTATGTTATAGCAAAGACGAAGATGCATATAGCACTGGGCTGAGGGTGGTACAAGGAATAGTTATCATTTTGATAGCGTAGAGAGGTGGGAAAGTAAGCTAGCATATATATATATATATATATATATATCTCATTGATCTGAATATCCATCATATTACGAGCCTTAGAAGAGAGAAGGAACGAAGAGAGGAGGAGGGGGGGAGGCGGATGGAGAAGGGACTATGTAAAGACACAGTCTGGAGGGAGTTTATTTAGGATGCATCATGAGAATTTAGGATCTGGGTTAATTCTGCATGTATTCCATCCATGGGTGCCAGGTCTTTTTATAAAGGGAGTACATGTGTGAAATCGAGAAGCTGAACTCTTCCATGACTCAGATGGAGTCCACTTTTTGAAACAATTCCCGAATCATATATGCTTTGGGTTTCTTCCAATGCAGGGGAATTTGGATGTTGGCGGCTGACAGTAGGTGCGTGAGCAACATTAATGAGTGTTTAGGCAGTGGCATTTGGAATAGATAGAACAGCACAGGCCTTGAGTCAAGTGAGATATAGACCTCGGCAATGGTATGGAGAAGTTTAGTTATGAGTTCCCAATATTTAGCAATCTTTGGGCATGTCCGCCAGATGTGATTTCTTGTGCCATTATCCTGATTACACCGCCAGCATTTGTCAGACGTTGTCGGGAAGAGGGTATGTATAACTTCTTCAGATGAGGAAGACTCTTACCCACCACCTCTCCTGGCACTCATAGATAAATGGCAGGTGGATTATTCCACATCAGAGGACTAGGATAAATGGTTGGATATGCTATATTCCGTCTTCCAGTACATTTGGAAGTCTTTGGTGGGTGACTCCCAGATTCTAGGTAAACACTTGATGAATGAAAACATGGTACCCAGGGGGGCAACTCTAATCAATTCAAGGTTTATCAGACACCCTAGGTCTTCAGAGTGGAGCCTGCCAGATCTTACTAAATTTTGTTAATTTTCGCTACAGAAACCACTTAAATGTTAGTAAGTACATGCCTCTAAGCAGAAAGCCCAATGTCCTCACTCCCAGATAAAATAGCCAATACTCCTGTGTATGATGCGATGTTTAAAATGTTCATATCCTGGACAGGATCCACCCAACTGGATCCTAATGCCATATAAGAGTGGGCATAATGTTAGTATAGTAGTATAATAATAGTCTATTTGCCTGCTAGTCAATACCAACATGGCACTGTGTGCAGAGAAGCAAGGCTGCTCTTCTCCAGATAGCCCTCCAGATAACCCAATAACACCCCCGGGGAGGCCAATCATTAGTGGCATAAACTCTGTATCTGCTCATCTATCAGAATTTGTGGACCACCACCTTCAAAAATATGTGCAAGAAGCACCTTCCTACCTAAAAGACACTGCCCACGTTTTAAGAATTATGGAGAATGTAATTTGGGAACCTGACTATGTTTGGGTGACCATAGATGTTACATCATTATATACAATAATAAAACACAATAAAGGCTTGGTTGCAGTGGAACGAATTATGGAGAAAGATGAAAATATATCATCAAATTTTCGAAATTTTATTTTAAATCGTATTCACTATATCCTTAAAAAAAATTATTTTTTCTTTCATGATTCATTTTATCTCCAAACCACTGGTACAGCCATGGGGACCAGGTTCACTCCCAGCTATGCAAACATATATATGCGGGATTGGGAATCCAACCACATATGGAGTGGGCATAGCTGGGTAGCGAACCTGGTCCTATGGAAACGTTTTATCGATGACATCATATGAATTTGGCAAGGGCCACAGGACGATCTGTCATCATTCATAGATTACATTCATCAACATGATTATGGTATAAAGTTTACACATGAAACAACACTACTACCATTAATTTCCTTGATCTAAACCTCTTTGTAGAAAACAACCAGATTCAATCAAAATGTTTTTTTTGTTTTTTTTAAACGGAGGGTAACAGCTTCATCCATAGAAAAAGTTGCCATAAAGATAAATGGTTGGAAACCATACCAAAAAGCCAGCTAATACGAGTAAGAAGAAATTGCTCAAAAAGCTCAGACTTTAGAGAACAAGCTGAACACTTAAAAAAACAAATTTGTGGCAAATAAATACGAAACAACATTGTTAGATAAAGAAATTAAGGAAATAGGAAAAAAGAATAAAATAGATTTGATAGCTTCTAACACCAAAAGACATTCTAAGGATAATTATAATTTTTCCTTCACCACCCAATACAATACACAACACTGGAAAATAAAAAAAGATCCTCAATAAACATTGGGACATTCTGCGCCAAGATCCCATTTTAGGTAAAGTTTTACCCAAAAAAAACACCAGTTATTTTTAGGAGAACGAAAAACCTAAAAAATGTATTAGCCCCAAGTTATGCTCTAAAAATTCCACGCAAAAGTATGAATTTGAATATTGGTGGCTTCATCCCTTGTAATTCCTGCAAAGCCTGTAAAAATCAAAAATTTGTACAAAAAAGAGATTTCACAAGCTTTACTACAAAAGAGAGATTCAAAATAAAATCTAATATTAATTGCAATACGAGAAATGTGGTATATTTGCTACAATGCCCCTGCGGGAAACAGTATGTGGGGAGAACATGTAGAAAATTAAAAGAGAGAATACTGGAACATCAAAACAATATTAGAAAGAAATCAATGAAACATATAGTACCATTACATTGCAACACTTGCAATAAATTTGACTGGCGGAGTTTCACTTTTTTGGGACCCATATTGGAGAGGAGGAAATTTGACCAAAAAACTCTCTCAAAGAGAGACTTTTTGGATTAGCAAATTAAAAACACTTCAACCTCTTGGTCTAAATTTAGACATCGATTTGTGGAGCTTTTTTGAAGATTAAATGAACCACCTTTTTTATATTCTGTTTTCTGTGGAGTGTATGGGTATCATTGCACTTTTCTCTCATTCGAAAAATTAAGGATCTCAATTATATTCCTTGTTTTTATTCTTATTTTCATTTTCTATTTTTTTATTTTCATTTTTATTTTAATTTTAATTTTAATTTTAAATTTTTATTTTTATTTTTATTTTCATTTTTATTTTTACTTTTATTTTAATTTTTTTAATTTTCTATTTTTATTTTCATTTTTATTTTCATCTTATTTTAGTTTTTACCTATATAATTTTAAACATTGGTAACATGATATTTTGTAATCCATACGATTTAAAGATATAAATGGATTCTATTTACCTTTAAGTAGAAAGAGACAAAAGTGCGACACAAATGGGTTTCACTAACTATACTTATATACATATGTATGTATAAACAATGTATACTGTATTACAAACGGACATTATGCCAAACAGTAGTAATATTGACATACCTTTTTTTGTACCTTTTCCTTATATGAGGTTTACAAATTGTAAGAACGATGTATGTATGTAGAATAGAAGAATGATATATATATATATATATATATATATATATATATATATATATGTGTAGAATAGACAAACAACACACGTCTTTGTATAAATCTTTATTCATTAAAATGAGATGTGTCTATAAGATTTATAACTACAGATTGTATTGTGAACATATATTCTTCCTGATTTTATTTTATTTTTTGAAAGTAGTGCCATCCAGAGTTTTTTAATTGCTTTCCTCTCCCCCCTTTCGTTTTTTTTCTATCCACTTACACACGTTTTGAGCCAATGCAATAGAATAAGAGAGAGAAACCAACAGGCGCGACCCACTTCCGGGTCTGTGAAACGCAAGATGAAATGCACACGACGAACGCGATGACGTCACCAGGCTCTACACCGCGACGTACGCGATGACGTCATCGGGCTCCATGCCGCGAAAATGTAAATTGAAGGCCAGCTGATGGACGTTTAACACTAAAAGAGGATGTATAAAAGGACTGTGGGGGGGATTGTTTATAATGCTGCTATTATTTTTTACTGCACTTTATTGCACCAAGTCCCTGAGGAAGTCCACACCTAGGACGAAACGCGTAGGACGTGTATGGTGACAAGCTGTTTGTTTTATATTTAAATGTAAGTCATTAAATACTTTTTTACCTTACTCTGGAAGTGTACTACATTTTTGCATATATCTTTCTCTTTTGAGATACATACATCTACTTTATGATGAACATGTGAGGAGGGACAATACACTGGATACTGAAAGAAAAGATACCACTCAAGGCTGTTTTAATTCTACAAATTTGTGAGTGACCAATTGTGATTATATACCAGTGTCAGTCCCTACACAGTTAAATGCTATGTTTCTTTATTGTATCTACATTTAGCAGATTATCCCCTATCCTATTTGCATGCATCTTCTCCAGATAGATCAGAAACAGAATTGGGATCTAAGAAGCTAGAATTTTGCCTAGTAAAGTGCAGATCTTTCTGAACCAAGTATTTTGAACTTCACAAAGCAGGGTATTTTTGAAAGGGCTGGTCTGCAAAAGGGCCAGACAGACCCATGGGCGTCCGCAAGGTGCAGAAGGGGTCAGCAAGGAATAGGAAGGGGCAGAAAGTAGCAGGAATAGTCTGCAAGGAGCAGGAGGGGTCAGCAAGGAGTAGGAAGGGCCTGCAAAGAGAAGGAAGAGTCTGCAAGAAGCAGGAAGGGTCTGCAATAAGGAGAAAAAGGAAGGAAGGGACAGAAGGAACACAACAGTAAAGGAGCAGAAAGAATCAGAAGAAGCACAAAGGTAAAGTAGGTGAAGGAGCCAAAAAGAACAGCAAGGAGCAGGAAGGTAAAAAGGAGAAGGAGCAGAAAGGAGAAGGAACATAAATGAGCAGGAAGGGACAGCAAGGAGCACAACAGTAAAGGAGCAGAAAGAATCAGAAGGAGCACAAAGGTAAAGTAGAAGAAGAAACAGAAAGGGTCTAAAAGGAGCAGAAAGGGCAGCAAGGAGCAGGAACGGACAGAAGGAGTCAAAAGGGTGAAGGAGCAGAAAGAATCAGGAGCACAAAGGTAAAGTAGGAGAAGGAGTAGAAAGGAGAAGGAACAGAAATGAGCAGGAAGGGACATCAAGGAGCAGTAAGGGTCAGCAATGATCTGGAAGCAGCAGAAGGAGTAGAAAGGAACAGAAATGAGCAGGAAGGGTCTGCAAGGAGCAAAAAGAGTCAGCAAGGAGCAGAAAGGTATAGGAAGGGACAGAAGGAGCACAAATGTAAAAGAGCAGAACGAATCAGAAGGAGCACAGAGTTAAAGTAGGAGAAGGAGCAGAAAGGGACATCAATGAGCTGGAAGGGGCAGAAGGAGTAGGAAGGTAAAGTAGGAGAAGGAGCAGAAAGTGTCTGCAAGATGCAGAAAGGGGCAAAGGTAGCAGGAAGGGACAGAAGGAGCACAAAGGTAAAGGAGCAGAAAGAATCAGAAGGAGCACAAAGGTAAAGTAGGAGAAGGGGCAGAAAGGGGCAGCAAGGAGCAGAAAGGAGAAGGAACAAAAATAAGAGGGAAGGAACATCAAGGAGCAGAAAGGAGAAGGAACAGAAATGAGCAGGAAGGGAAATCAAGGAGCAGAAAGGGTCAACAATGATCTGGAAGGGGCAGAAGGAGCACAAAGGTAAAGTAGGAAAAGGGACAGAAATGAGCAGCAAGAAGCAGGAAGGGGCAGCAAGGGTCTGCAAGAAGCAGAAGGGTGCAGAAAGGGGCATCAAGGAGCAGGAAGGGTCTGCAAGATGCAGGAGGGTGCAGCAAGTAGCAGGAAGGGGCAGCAAAGAGCAGGAAGGGCCTGCAAGGCGAAGGAAGGGCCTGCAAGGAGAAGGAAGGGCCTGCAAGGAGAAGGAAGGGCATGCAAGGAGCAGAAAAGGATCATAAAGGTAAAGGAGCAGAAGGAGCCAAGGAGGAGAGAAGACCGTGTTAGAAGAATAAGTAGACTGTGTCAAATGAAAGAAGAAAATGAGATTGGAGCAGGAAGGACAAGTAAAGTGATCCCCTCATTTTACCTGGCCCTAGCAGGTAAACTTTGGACCTTCTTATCTCCCCAGTTAAAAAAAAATATCAGAGTTAATGTGTTCACTTTTATTTACTGAGTGTCAGGAAATACGAGGGCCGCTGGGTAGGGGTGCGGCTGATTGGCTAGAGGATCAGCTGGCACTCAAAGCCAATCAGTAACTCCCCATTCATAAAAACGTAAAACATTTTTAGGAATCGGGAACTCGAGATTGGCTTAGAGCGTCAGCTGACCCATGCCTGATGTCAATCTGCATTTCCTGATATTCCGTTTCAGAAGCCGAATACCACTGAGCGAGCTGGAGGAAGCCTTTGGGGTTAAACCATTTGAGAGCGGTTTCAACCCTTAAAGGAAATTTCATTAAAGGAACACTTTAGTGTCAGGGAAATAAACATGTATTCCTGACACCATATTGTGAAAATGCTATTCACCCTGGCTTTATGTGATAATGACTATGCTCCTCCCCTTCATGACACTGTCAAAAAGGGGCCAAGCATGGATGTCATTATAATTATGCCCCCCCCGGAAAAATTCCTGCGGACGCCCATGGCCAGACCACCAGCTGATTCTGGTCATCTGGTCAAGGCTAATCCTCCATCATCTTCCTTCTTCCTGGCTTTCTCTCACTGAATGATTTAATTTCAGTGGTCCACAAACATTACTTGACTGCAGAAGCATTCGGTGATCTCTTATTTTGGTATCCTTTCACTTTTACTTTTTTGTCTATTGATTCCAAGTATGTACTATGGTTTTCTCCTTTTTTTTTACTTATGTGATACATTACTTTTCATGGTTGCATATTTTGCTGCAGTTATTTATTGTTATCTTGTTTTTTGTTGTTTGTTTATGTAACTCATGCATAAATTGTTGATGTTGAGGAAATCCAACAATATATTATGCTCTCATTTATACATAGATATTGTATTTATGTTTGTATTTATTCAATAAAGATATCATTTTTATTGGTTGTGCTCCTCATTCATTTCTTATTTGTTGTTGAATGAGCACCCTGTTTTAAGCTTAAATTGTTAGTTTTGTTGTGTGACCTCTTTATAAATGTATTTCATAATCTACTGTCAGTTTTTTGATTGGTTAACTTATAAATGATTTGTGCTTGATCAGTACAGTAAAGAGAGTTTAATGCAAAATACTCGCCTTCTTTCATTACAAAAATTAAGATTATAAGTACACTACATTAATCTACAATTATGTTTTACCTTTGAAGTGACAATGTTTTGACCCCAAACATAATTTGTGGTATCAATTTAAAGATCCTATCAAGAGGAGGCGCTTTCATACAGAAAATAAGTTGTTTTATCAAGTTCCTTTATTTATAGTGGCTAATGATCAGTAAAAAGAGTCTTGATCTATAACTCAGTCATTGTATCCCAAAACATATTTTTATCTTAATATTAAGTAGGGTAACTTTTACAGTTGGACGCCAAGATCCTAGATGTTTTTTTTTTTTCATATATTTTATCGTCAGCTTTCCAAAATAAGTATTTGACAATTTGTAATGGTTTATGTACATAGTGTATATATTCTAGAGACTATATTTGTCATCAATTATTATCCAATTAATATCCAGTTTAACTATATCTTTAAAATGAACATTGGTCCCCAGGATTTTACACAAATATGTTCAGGATTCTGAAAATGTACTGATGATATATTTTATAATGGGTTTAGAAATTTGGAAACATTATACTGACCCTTTTATTTATAAATATTGTTTGATTGATTTATTCTGTTTTATAATTACTGTTTTTGGGTTCCTATCTGATTTTGCCCAATAGTGTATCATTAATGACTTCTTTTGGAGAACCAGATCATGCATTTAGTGATTCCATTCCATACTTTTCCTCTGTCTCACTGAATGTGTTATTAGTTTTATGCACGGTCTACTCAAAACTCTTTTCAATACATCCGTCTTTATAAATAATACATAGTAATAATAACTCTAATAATGACAGTGTGTATTAGGTGGGCTGACACTTTAATGTCAGTAAAATTAAAAAAACAAAGTTCAAATTAAAAAAAAAACGGTGTTCATTTGCAATAAATGTCCCAGTTATTAATAACGCTTCAATATAACAAAAGTTATTAATTTTGTATCACATTTAAAAGTACATACAAATAAAATAATATTTACCAAAACAAGTGCGACTACTAGTAAGTTGATTACTAATCTAAACACATGGTCACTTTTCATCTTACTCACATGTATTAAAATAAGTGATATATAAACAAGTCATCTATCTTTAAAATCACAAGGTATAGCCATTTATAATAGTCTAACTAATGAAGTAGAAGCGGGCATACAGGACCAGCCTCTGTGCAACTGCATCTCATTATGTTTCATTATGCTTGACTAGTGCCTTGAGCTTGTTTGCTACATTAAAGTTCTTGCCAATTTTTATATTATTAAATCTCATCTGTCATGTATGTGCCAATTGTGGAGTCTTTCAGTTTCTTTCAGAATCAAAATATCTGCTCTATTTCTTTGTCAGTGTAGTACTAGAATTTAAAGACTCTCGCAAACGGTAACATTTCAGATGTAAAAGATAACGTATTTCAACACCATAAATGATACTGGATTCTGGTTTTCTGACACACTACCAAAACTTTATATAAACAATTAATGTCTTATATACTATTTTTATTCACTCTTCCTATCATATTTATATTTGAGCAATGTATGCATATATTATGCTAATATAGGCTTTCTAATGCCTTTATTGTCTCTTCTCTGTTCATTTTCTTGTTCTAGCCATTTTCAGTCCATCTGAACCTTTCACTATCAGACCCATATTCTACTATTTACAACATCCCACTATTTCCTTCCCCTTCTAAACATCAGTGGTTCTAAGTGTTAAACTCTGTCATATTGATCAGCATTGTTTCAGTCTTGAGGAAGAGAAGAAAAGTCTTGAAAGTTTGTATTTCAAATATCATGTTAGTCCAATAAAAGATATCCCAGCATACTGCAATACCCTGGCAGAGCCAGCACAACCAACAGGTGGCACAGGTGTCTCGTGAATGGTTATGAAGAGAAACACAGAGGGGCTGGGGAATGGGGAAAAAGAGACTAATACATGGGATAAGGGGAAATGGACACACAGATGTTTTGTGGGGTGATAAAGACACACATAAAGGGGCTGGAGAGAGAAAGAGACACACAGAGGGGCTGGAGGAGAGAGAGAAAAATACAGACATGCTGTGGGTGAGAAATAGACATATAGAGGGACTGGGGGAAGAAATATACATGCAGAGAGGCTGGAGGAGAGAGACACACACAGATGGGCTGGTGGGAGAAAGAGAGGGGTCATGTGGAGAAATAGACACACATAGGGCTATTGGGAGAAAGAGGCACAAAGTGGCTGGTGGAAAGAGACAAACAGAAGGGCAGTGGAAGTGGCAAAAAGACATTCAGGGGATCTGGGGAAGGGGTAAAAGAGATATATAGAGGGGATGTGGAAGAGGAAGAGACACACAGAGGGAGCTGAGGAAAAGGAGAAAGAGAAACAGAAGTGGCTGAGGGGCTTTCCAACCATGGAGTAAATTACAATCTAATATCAGTTTCTTATTGGTATCTTTTCCTGACTTTATGCCAGTATTGTGCTTTCAATGGCATGACATTAGACAAGTGTCACAACCTTATTCTATAGTGCTGCTGGAGTAAGTTATCCTATCAACTTAAAACTGGGCTTAACTTATATTCAAATTAGAATATTTGAAGTAAGGTCTTGTTACCAGTGTAGTACCCCTGGGATCTGTACTTGGACCCATTCTCTTCAATATTTTATTAGTGATATTGCAGAAGGTCTTGATGGTAAGGTATGCTTTTTTTGTTGATGATACAAACAATTGCAATAGGGTTGATGTTACAGGAGGGATAAGCCAAATGGCAAATGATTTAGGTAAACTAGAAAAATGGTTAGAGCTGTGACAACTGACATTTAATGTGGTTAAGTGCAAGAGAATGCATCTTGGGCGTAAAAGCCAAGCACAGAGTATAGAATGTTTGCTACCCTACTAACCTCAACATCTGAGGAAAGGGATTTAGGGTTAATTATTTCAGATGACTTAATGGTAGCAGAAAATGTAATAGAGTAGCGGGAAATGCTAGCAGAATGCTGGTTTGTATAGGGAGAGGTATTAGTAGTAGAAAGAGGGAAGTGTTCATGCCATTGTACAGAGCACTGGTGAGAACTCACTTGGAATATTGTACACAGTACTGAAGACTATATCTCCAGAATGATATTGATACTTTGGAAGGAGTTCAGGGAAGGGCTACACAACTGGTTCATGGATTGCAGGATAAAACTTACAAGGAAAGATTAAAGGGCCTTAACATGTATAGTTTGAAGGAAAGACAAGACAGGGGGGAAATTATAAAAACATTTAAATATATAAAGGGAATCAACACTATAAAGGAGGATATTTTAAAGAAGGGAAACTAATACAGTAAGAGGACGTAGTCTTAAATTACAAGGGCAAAGGTTTAAAAATAATATCAGGTAGTGATGTGCATGGACAAAAAAATTTGGTTCGGTTTGGAAATTTGGGTAAGTAAAAAAATGTGTCTGCTTTGGCAATTCGGACCAATGGCATTCGGTTTGGTTCGGCACTTTGGAACTGCCAAACATCGTCACATTGAAATTTCGGAACATGGCATGAAATTCGTACAAATGTACATTCGGAATGAAACGAATTGCACATGCCTAATGCTCATTTCATTGGACAGGGAATAGTGAAACCGGATTGGGCAAGCAAGCATTCCATTGCACAAAAAGAATCAGCTTATTGGTCAAGATTTCTGTCATAATTCACGCAATTTTCCTTCCCTCCCTCTCTCTTGTTTTGCCACTTTTCAGAAATTCAAATTCTTTCGACACGTCGCAGCTTCGGAGCTTCAGCACTTCCGAACTACCAAACTTCGTCACTTCAGAACTTTGGCGCTTAGGGATTTCGGCACTTCGGATATTCGTAAGCATTCAAATGTCCGAATGGCATGAAATTCATATGGATGTACATTTGGAACAAAACAAATTACACATGTCTAATATCAGGAAGTATTACTTTAGAGAGAGTCATTGATGCATGGAATAGACTTCCAGCTGAAGTGTTAAAGGTTAACACAGTGAGGGAGTTTAAGCATGCATGGGATAGGCATAAGGTAATCCTACATATAAGAGACTAATGAAAGTATTTCGAAAATTGTGCAGAATAGACAGGCCAAATTGCTCTTATCTGCTGTCACATTCTATGTCTCTATGTAATTTCAGTCATTATCATTAATCACATGAATTCAAGAGAAATTTTCTGAGATTGTAAGATCTATAACAAGCCTCATGGATCCATCTTGGAAATATTTTACCTAATAGTACATAATTATGAAAATAGGTGATGTGCGTGTCAAAAACATGTTTCAAATTTGGCATTGATGTATGTATATATTTCTATAAGTATGTTTCTTTTCTGTTTTATTATTTTTTTGTCCTTTAATTGATTCAACAGATTAGTTAGGATTAGTTTAAATTTAACAATGCCATCAACTAAGGCGAGTTTGTGTCATTTGTTCTAGTCATGCACAGATATTTTGAGATTTTTCAAGGTATTGATTCATTGTTAGAAAACTGTTAATGCTTTGATCATGGTAATATCAATGAACATTAATGAAAAGATAAAACAAAATAGGAGGTACAGTGCAGTCCATGGTGTCCTGGAGGCAACTCAAGGAGGGCTTAGATGCCCACTACTTCTCCTGTCCCTCCTTTGTCTGACGTATGATGGCCTCCTCTTAGGTGCCACCACAGCAAAATGACGGCCCTCATGTGGCCACCCGAGTGGTGTTTGGGGGAAGATCGGGGAGGGCCAGGAAAAGGAGGGATTAGAGAGACAGAAGGGAGGGAGTGAGTCAATATGGAGTCCAGTGCCACCCCTCTTTTGTAGTCTTTGGGGGCTTTGCCTGCATGGTGTGGGGTTCTGGTCACTTGGTCACTTATTGGTTCTTCTAGTGCTTGACCCATTCTCCTTTTGACCTAACCCTGATTCTTGTTCTTATTCCTGGTTCTTGGTTCTGATTCTGGTCCCTGATTCCTGATCCTGTTTCCTGATTCATGATCCTAGTTCCTGGATTTTGATTCCCTGGATTTCTCAGTTTCTGACCTCTGATTTTCAACCTGAATGCACTTCTTGTCTCCAACCTTTAGCTTTTGGCACCCTGCTCATGGATTTCCTGGCTTCTGACATTCTGCCTGACTCTTACTCCTTTGCTACCTGACCTGACCATAGGACCGCCTAACACCACTTCCTGCCTACTCCTTTCTGGCTTCATTGCTTCATCTGTAAATAAAGGCACCTGCATCTTCATAGATCTTCCAGGTTCCCTTATTACTCTCTGGGAAAGTTGTGTCTACAAGGGAGTTTCTGTTCCACTGCAACTGAGTTCCTCTCCAAGCAAACCAAAGGGTAAGTTGTCACATGGGGTAGCGGATGCTATGTACCTAAAATTTACATTTAAATAAAGTTAATATTAACTCCTTAAAATCATACTCTTTTTCACATTATTCTTTTTCCAAGGTCCTGAAGCTAGGGATAGATGAAGCATTTACATAATTTGCGTAATGTGTTCCATTAAAATCTTATGAAGCATTCAATAATCCAATCCACAAATTATACAAAATGAAATCAGTTTTGCCAACTCAGTTGACAAAGAAATCATAAAAATGTGAATAAAAGCAACAGATATTTAAAATATTCACTATAAGTCCACTATTTTTCTGGCTATTTTGGCATCAATTTGCAAGTTTCTTGACAACTCATTACAATTCTTGGTATAATAGATAAACATAATCTATAAATTAGACCAAGCAGAGTTTTATATATATATATATATATATATATATAGAACATGGGGGGGGTGGTTGCACTCACCTGAACATGCTTAAATGGGGTGCTGCTGGGGGCCATATTATACAATAAACAATACACAAGATCCAGCGCACTCTCCTATCTACCAAACAGCAACTTCAATGTTGACAGATTTTATTCGTTTTTAAAAGGTTTTTTTTAAAAACACCTTATCTAGGCAAAAAATAATGGGGATTTAGTTACATTATATGATCATACATTGCATAAGCCTGCCACAACGTCAATGTACCCCATCTTTGGCAGGTCCTACTCTCACAGTCTAATGTCTGCTCTTATGAGATTAACCCACTTACTTGGGAAAAAAATTCCATCTGAGGCTCTCTGCAGTACACGGCTAAATAGGGACCTGAGATGAGGCACCTGTGACAGGGAGGGGTGCAAAACCAAGGAGTGGGCTAGACTCCCAAATATATATATATATATGGAACATGGGGGGGTGGTTGCACTCACCTGAACATGCTTAAATGGGGTGCTGCTGGGGTCCATATTATACAATAAACAATACACAAGATCCAGCGCACTCTCCTATCTACCAAACAGCAACTTCAATGTTGACAGATTTTATTCGTTTTTAAAAGGTTTTTTTTAAAAACACCTTATCTAGGCAAAAAATAATGGGGATTTAGTTACATTATATGATCATACATTGCATAAGCCTGCCACAACGTCAATGTACCCCATCTTTGGCAGGTCCTACTCTCACAGTCTAATGTCTGCTCTTATGAGATTAACCCACTTACTTGGGAAAAGAATTCCATCTGAGGCTCTCTGCAGTACAAGGCTAAATAGGGACCTGAGATGAGGCACCTGTCACAGGGTATGAGTATGAAGAATAGCTAAAACATTCAATCACAAGAAAAGTACTAGCCATGATATTAGTCGAACATAATAGTGCATATGTAATATCTTCTGTAATGATAGACCTCCCTATAGTACTACACTACACAGCATGTAAATTAGAGAAATAAAGAGTAATAAAAAAGGAAAACTAGCCTTTGTTCCACAGACTTGGAGACATATTTTATATCCTCTACTCTTCTATACTGTATTTGTATGGACTCTTTTTGTTTGCATGGACAAATTCTGTGTTTGTTATTAGTCTTTACAAGAAGAAAAAAAATTAAAACAATTGTGTTTTCACACATCCAAACTTTAGTAGTGGTTATGTCAGCCTAAGTACCTAGTTCTATTTAATTTTTATATTATACTACATAATATTGTTTATTTAAAAAAAAGGAAATAAAAAAGGAAAATTAAAACATAACCACTTTAATAAGTTATTTATCACATCCAGTCATCAAAAGTTTGCCTCTTTATGCTTTTCTTTTGAAGGTCAAAACTCCACAACCGATAAACTAATGTGCAGTCAAATCATAACCCTCATGTTATTATGCTGTGATTAATCTGCACAACTAATGTACATCAATGTATGCAAACGCAAACAGTGCTGTATTATTATGAACCTTTAAAATAAATTTGCAACTGCTTTTCATTTTTAAGCAGTACTGGCTTCATTTCATATGCTATTCCTTGATGAATGCTGCTGGAACAGTAACTGTGTTATCTCATCCAACATCGTCTTTGGCTCCTTAGAATGTTAGGATGCTCTCCTAAGGCCATCTGAAGATTGATAGAGAGGTTTACTTACTACATTAATAAAATAGCAATGACTATCAGACAATCTTCCAATATGGATGGAAAAAAACGTAATCATGCTTTAAGAAAAGAATAAAATACACCAAATAGAATTTGTACCATTCTGAAGCATATGTATGTTATGTATTTCTAATTATGTAACACCTACAGGTGTATAATTGCCATGATATAACAAGGGAAGGTATAGCAAGAGAAGAAATAAACAGTTAAGGGCTTAGGATTTAATTATACCGTTGATGCCTATTTCACCAGCTTTTAATAAAAATCAGTGCGGAGACCAATGTAAATTCATTGTTGTAAAGAAATATTGAGATCACTGGTATGCTAAGGTTTATGAAAACAGTAAATGTATCATCCTCCCCTTTATCACACATCATAACATAATTAGGGATATGTGTTGATATGGGATATGAGAGCACAATATTTAGACAAATTATTAAACAATGAAATGAATTAATTTTCATCCTATATTGATATTAGGTCTATCATTGATTTTTACTCTTTCTTCTTTTCTCAATATGGAACTTTAGACCTGATGATTTATTTCTTTTATTCCTGACCGGTTATATATGTCTGTATATGTCTTTTCTATATGAGTATTGGTATCTTAGATATGTGATGACTCGATATACTAATAATGTAAGTTTAACCTTTAGGCATAGTAACAGTTATCCCACAGATACACATGATTTAATCGGAATACTATATGTCTTGTACGTCTATCCGAAAGAGGTTGTCTTTGTTGTAATTCCTTTTTCAGCGTTGTATTGTATTTTTATTGTCATATTTGTCCTTTTTTTGTACTAAAAAAAATCTAATAAAAAGAAATTAAACTAAATGAATTAATTTCCAGTTAAAAATAAAATACTCAATAATAATAATAATCAATACCAGTCTTTCCTCCAGTTTTAGAAGTACACTGTAGTATATATTTTTGCAGTCTTTTGAAATATTTAATCAATGGAGGGGTTAGAATGCCAGAGATCCTCATTCAGATATTCCAGCACTTGGACGGTAAAAAACACCAAACCAGCTATGTCTGAAAGTAAAAAAAAAAACTCACAGTTTGCAATATGGCTTTATATTTGGCCACCACATTAAGTCTCCATAGGTAATGCTCTCACCTTATATTGGGGTCCACTCTCGAGAGTCAGACCATTACACCTTAGCTGAATCAATTGTGATATAAATAAATGATGTATTAGGTGTGCCCACCAAGCTCTTCCTGTTAAAAGTTAGTCCAGTGGTTTAAGAAGTCATCTAAAGTATCTCAAAGTCACAGTTTTTATTCTAAGATCTACTCAACTGTCCATCCTTCTTATACAAAAAATACCATTACATTTGCTAATAACATCTACAACCCTGTGTGTACTTAACAACTAAGTGTACCTTTCCTGGTTCAATAATGTGTTATTATTTTCTTTCACAAATAAAGTAGGCACAAGTGCTAAAAGGCATGTGCAAATACACCTTCCTATGGAAATAATCACTGCATAAATGCAAAGATATCATAAAAACATACAAAATGTGATAAAATACACTGTAAATAGTGTACACCCTTATAGTGTAATAAATGAATAAAATATATTATACTTATGGACTAGATATACTGTAGTCCTATACAGATGTCAATGTTAGAAACTGCAACAATAAAATGCAACACATAGTGTATACTGCTGTACTTTCACAAATGCAAAGATATGCTTGAACATAAACATTTTATAAATAAACATGGCTTTAAACAAATAAATCAAGGTTTAAATGTCTTGGGAGCTTTCGGGCACTAAAAGTGCTATCAGCATGTGTGCAACACCTTACATTAGGGGTGCCCAAATATAATATCTCTAGATGTTTTAGATCTACACGATCCACGGTGCTATGCCATTCTAAAGGTTGGCACAGCATCATGGGATTTGCAATTTAACAATATCTGGGGATTTACCTTTAGGGCACCCTGCCCTTCTATCATTGAAAGAGATAAGAAAGATGTCATATCAGCAAAAGTCAAGAAGACCTGAGATTGCCTGTATGGATTGCATCCTTAAAATATCTCTCGGTGTGCTGACATGCCCCCTGGTGCTTTTTATCTAAATGATATGTTAAGTTATAAAATATTTTGTACATTGGTATGGTTAACGTTTATGTTTTACTGAAACAGTGCATTTAGAAAAATTATCAGTTTCCAGAGACATTCTAAATAGAGCCAATTGAAATATAGAATTTTGAACAAAATGAAGAAACAAAACAACTAAAACAATAAAACAATATTGTAAAGTAATATATTTATAAAACTATTGCAATGTAATATATTTAAACTGTAAAACAGATCAGAAAACATAAATTTATAAACTGATATGTAATATAGTTTTATTGTTTTAATTAGGTATGAATAGTGGTCCATTTTAGTAGAAGGGATTTATTTACCTTTTCATTTTTTTTATTTTTAATAAGGGAATAATTAAACCTCTGTTGGATATTTAAAAAGAGTTAATTGTATTCAAATACATACCATTAAATATGATTATATGCACTGCATCATCCTGATCTACCGTGTGTTTTAATGTACCTTTTAATAACTAGTAGACTTAATTAGTAGGATATGATCTATTACTTATAAAATCATGTCAATTTCGTCTACTGATTCCAGGGCATACTAGAAAAAGAGATAAATTGTAATGTACTCTTACAGGTAAAATAATTTGCAAATAAATAGACAAATAAAAAGGTTGTATAAAACAACAAATTGCTCTTAATGTAAGTTTTATATATCAGTAATTTCAAAACTTGGAAATGATTTGCTTTTTGACTAATGACATCATGTATGTTATTCTGCAATAAGATAGAATATCCCACGGTAATAGAAATCAATCCTTTAAAATATTTTAAAAAATAATAATAGCCATACAGATAAATGAAGACATTAGACAGTTTTTGTATCTTTTCCTTGTCCAAACTGGATTGTGATGTAATTGACTAAATCTGTATTATAAATTTAAAATAAAAAAGATTATGTCATGGAAAAAAGGTTAACATGAGTTGTAGATGACTTTCATTGTATTATTTAATTAGGTTAATTCCAGAGATGTGACAGTTTTCTTTTAGTGACGAATGCACTTTTTGGGAGCTTCAGCATTATTAATCCTGTGCTACATTTTTGTTCTTCTGCCGGTGTAGTCAAGCCGTAAATATCTGAATTTTGCTTAATATGCCTCACTAAATGTTCTGAACTTAAAAAAATAATAATTGGTGAAAGAGGGCAACCTTGGCGGGTACCATTTCTTAAATTGAATGGATTAGATAAAAACCCCATATGAAATATCTTTGCAGAGGGGTTAGAATAGTGCTAACATGCTTTTTATAAACTTAGTTTTCTTAGTCAAGGTCATAGTCATATATGTCCAATGTAAGCAATCAAACGCTTTTTCAGCATCTAATGCCATAATTATACCTTGCGGTTTACTCTTAAGTGCCCATTCAATGTGATCAATAAAATATCTAGTGTTGTCACCTACTTGCCTAATTGGCACAAACCCAGCTTGTTCTACTGAAACTAGGTAATCTAATAAGGATTTAATGTGCATAGTTAATAATTTGGCATATAGGCATTTAAAAGCACTATCGGCCTAAGTTAAAACTAAAAAATTAGCCGTATTTGCGGATGATGTGGTATTATTTCTAACTCAGCCAATGAAAGCTATCCCTTATTTGATCACACTTCTTAAAAAAATAATTGTTAAAAAACCCACAAGTTTTACCTACTGGATTACCAAACCAGGAAGTACAGATTTTAAAGGAGATATATACTTTTGACTGGGGACACTGAGACACTAGGGGACACTGTGAGACATGGGGATGCTGAGACACATGGGGACACTGAGAGACATAGGTAGACACATTGGGACACGGAGACACTAGGGACACAGTGTCTCCATGTCTCCCAATGTCCCCATGTCTCCCAGCCAGTGTCCCCTCGTCTCCCAGTGTGTGCCCCCATGTCTCTGTGTCGTCTTGTCTCCCAGTGTCCCCATGTCTCCCAGTGTCCATATGTCTCCCAGCCAGTGTCTCAGTACCCCATGTCTCCCAGTGTCCATATGTCTCCCAGTCAGTGTCTCTAGTGTCTGTGTCCCCATGTCTCCCAGTGTCTGTGTCTCTAGTGTCCTTATGTCTCCCAGTGTCCCCATATCTATGTCCACAAGTGCCCCCATGTCTCCCAGTGTCCCCAAGTGTCTGTGTCCCCATGCCTTCCAGCAGTGCCCCCATTTCTATGTCCACAAGTGGCCCCATATCTCCCAGTGTCCCTAGTGTCTTATTTTCCCCAAATGTCTGTGTCCCCATGTCTCCCAGTGTCTGTGTCCCCATGTCTCTGTGTCCCTAGTGTCTGTGTCTCCATGTCTCTGTGTCTCTAGTGTCTGTGCCCCCATGTCTCTGTGTCCCCATGTCTCCCAGTATCCCCAAATGTCTGTGTCCACATGTCTCCCAGACAGTGTCTCAGTACCCCCATGTTTCCCAGTGTCCCTATGTCTCCCAGCTAGTGTCCCTAGTGTCTGTGTCCCCATGTCTCACAGTGTCTGTGTCCCTAGTGTCCCCATGTCTCACAGTGTCCCCATATCTATGTCCACAAGTGCCCCCATGTCTCCCAGTGTCCCCAAGTGTCTGTGTCCCCATGCCTCCCAGCCAGTGTCCCTAGTGTCTTAGTTTCCCCGAATGTCTGGGTCCCCATGTCTCACAGTCTCTGTGTCCCCATGTCTCTGTGTCCCTAGTGTCTTTGACCCCATTTTCTCCCAGTGTCCCCAAGTGTCTGTGTCCCCATGCCTTCCAGCCAGTGTCCCTAGTGTCTTAGTTTCCCCAAATGTCTGTGTCTCCATGTCTCTGTGTCCCCAGTGTCTGTGACCCCATTTCTCCCAGTGTCCCCAAATGTCTGTGTCCCCATGTCTCCCAGTGTCCACATGTCTCCCAGCCAGTGTCTCAGTACCCCCATGTCTCCCAGTGTCCTTATGTCTCCCAGCCAGTGTCCCTAGTGTCTGTGTCCCCATGTTTCCCAGTGTCTGTGTCCCTAGTGTCCCCATGTCTCCCATTGTCCACATATCTATGTCCACAAGTGCCCCCATGTCTCCCAGTGTCCCCAAGTGTCTGTGTCCCCATGCCTCCCAGCCAGTGTCCCTAGTGTCTTAGTTTCCCGGAATGTCTGGGTCCCCATGTCTCACAGTCTCTGTGCCCCATGTCTCTGTGTCCCTAGTGTCTTTGACCCCATTTCTCCCAGTGTCCCCAAATGTCTGTGTCTCCATGTCTCCCAGTGTCCCCATGTCTGTATCCACAAGTGACCCCATGTCTCCCAGTGACCCCAAGTGTCTCAGTGTTCCAAAGTGTCTCAGTCCCCCCATGTCTCCCAGTGTCCCCAAGTGTCTGTGTCCCCGGGTCTCTGAGTGTCCCCATGTCTCTCAGTGTCTCTCAGTGTCTCCTAGTATCCAAGTGACACAGGACACACTGAGACATGGGCACACTGGGAGAAATGGGGACATAGACACTGGGAGACTAGGGGACTGGGCAACATGGGGACACTGACACTGTGATACATAGGGACACTGATGCCAGGCTGGCCTTCCAATCCTTTGGACAGACATGCCCCCTTTTTGGGGGAAATGAAAGCATAAATTAGATAAAGAGATTAGCATAGAGTATGTGTTTTCTTATAGCTGCATCCTTTGAGTTTCCCTCCAACACGAACTCCATCAGATACATGACGCTTGAGAGGTGTGACTGTTTTAGTGTTTTTGGTCGATAAGATTCTGTAATTAGGCCCCATCATAATTGTCAGCACGAGGCCCACTGGGCTCTTAATCTGGCCCTGTTTGTGGATCAACCATGCACTACTCAAATATCTGAATTGATTTGCTTTTTCTTTTTATTTGTTTTCCCTTACTGTTTCAGATGGACCACTGCATTGATTGGAGTTTTCTATTGGGGCCCAAAACAATAAATAAAACCGTCAAGGACACAGCAAAGTAGGACGGACACATGGAAGGAAGTGGGACCCTACAAATGCTTGTTATATTTTTAAGTTGCACCTCACATGACTTTAATTGAGCCGTGCTTTGTATGTTAAGAATAACATACAGAGGTTCTCTACAATTAAGTTACTGCACTGGATCAACAAAAAAATCGATTACTTCCATTATACTTTGCGCTGTTTAATTTAAATTATATTTGTTTGCTGTGTGCATGTTACCGTGTGCAAGCTGCTGTGTATACAACTAGTGACCATGTCATTTCTCATTTGCCATCTTTACTATACAGCTCTTGAATGAAACTTCTAGCAATGCATTCTTATTAAATTATGAGGCTTTAAATGTTAGACCAGAATTTTATAGAGACACTTGACTGTAAGGTGAATGTTTTTATTAAACCGTGCAAGCATCTGATATTATTACAATGCAATGCTTGTCTCTCCAGGGCTACAATGTATTGACAGAGTATTATTAGATTTTGGTAAAAAAAGGACAGGAGGTGTAGAATATTAATTTTAGATAAAGGCATTTGTGTTGAATGCCCATAGCGTAAGGTCACTGCAAGGTGCAGTATGAGATATGTGTTATATGTTAATACTATATCAACGAGGATTCTATGTGGTTGTAGACTTGGAGATTCATTACAATTTAAACTGCAATTTATATGAATTTGAGCCAATTGGGTGTTTAACGGAATTTCTGAATTCCAAACTGAAATATATCCTAATCACAAATTAATTAAATAGCGTGATAGGTGAGCTGGTTGGTTTAATTTGAAATTCGAAAGTCATTTTGTGGTGTCTACAGTTAGTAACCACTGCCATGTAACACAAAGCTTGAATCACTCATTTTTATTTGGGAGTTGTTTTTTTATCAAAGGGTCACTATAGGTACCTTTTTTTGGACTTCCTGAATTTTTAATTTTCACCTGAACCTAATTCCACAAAACCAGTTTTTGTAATCATACTCAAGTCAATATGGGTGCATTGTGAGTAATGTATTACTAATATATGGGCAAAATGTGCATTATGAGTTGGCAGTATGTATATATTGAATGATTGCTTGATTTAGTGTTGCTTATTTTTGATGCTATTTGGTTTGTTCGTATTGCATAGAGAGTGTTATTGGTGGGTACTTCATGAACCAATTATGGACTTGTGTGTTTGATGTACAAAGCATGAATGATTTATGTGAGAGATATGAGCTTACTTTTTATGGACTTTGCTCGTCATTGGTCTGGAAGTCTAGATAGGTTTGATACTATTTTTGTTTAGCATTATTTTTAATAGTTAGACTAGAAATGGAGAAATATGTTATGAGTGGAATACATTTTGAAAACGATGGAGAATATTCCACTGCCCAAATAAATAAATACAAATCAATGTTTAGTAGACAATGAAACATGCATGTGTTTAGTGAACTATTTTTTTTATTGTGGATTAGTGATGTCCCGGACGGTTCGCAGGCGAATAGTTCCCGGCGAACATAGCGTGTTCGCGTTCGCGGCGGCGGGCGAACATATGCGATGTTCGGTCCGCCCCCTATTCGTCATCATTGAGTAAAATTTGACCCTGTACCTCACATTCAGCAGACACATTCCAGCCAATCAGCAGCAGACTCTCCCTTCCAGACCCTCCCACCTCCTGGACAGCATCCATTTAAGATTCATTCAGAAGCTGCATTCATTTATTTTTATTTTTTTCAATTTTTTTTTTTCAGTGCATATAAATGTTACAAGCAGATACTCCCCCCAGACACTCTGTATTACTGCATATACTCCCCCCAGACACTCTGTATTACTGCATATACTCCCCCCAGACACTCTGTATTACTGCAGATACTCCCCCCAGACACTCTGTATTACTGCAGATACTCCCCCAGACACTCTGTATTACTGCAGATACTCCCCCCAGACACTCGGTGTTACTGCAGATACTCCCCCCCAGACACTCTGTGTTACTGCAGATACTCCCCCCAGACACTCTGTGTTACTGCAGATACTCCCCCCAGACACCCTGTGTTACTGCAGATACTCCCTCCAGACACTCTGTATTACTGCAGATACTCCCCCCAGACACTGACACAGAGCAGAATAGGGACTGTTCCTCCTACATAGGGTCACTTGGCAGATATGGATTGACACCTATCCTAAGGATCCCTGATACACACTGACACAGAGCAGAATAGGGACTGTTCCCCCTACATAGGGTCACTTGGCAGATATGGATTGACACCTATCCTAAGAATCCCTGATACACACTGACACAGAGCAGAATAGGGACTGTTCCCCCTACATAGGGTCACTTGGCAGATATGGATTGACACCTATCCTAAGGATCTCTGATATACACTAACACAGAGCAGAATAGGGACTGTTCCCCCTACATAGGGTCACTTGGCAGATATGGATTGACACATATCCTAAGGATCCCTGATACACACTGACACAGAGCAGAATAGGGACTGTTCCCCCTACATAGGGTCACTTGGCAGATATGGATTGACACCTGTCCTCAGGGACCCTGATACACACTTGGGGGAACCTACTGTCCTCCCCTCTGCCCCCACCACTGCACGGTGGGTGGGGGCCATAAAAATAATGAGGGGGGGGACCTACTGTCCTCCCCCCCAGCCACACCCCTGCGTGGTGGGTGGGGGCCATAAATCACAATGGGGGGACCTACTGTCCTCCCCCCGCCCCCACCCCTGCGCGGTGTGTGAGGGCCATGAAAATAATGAGGGAGAGGACCTACTGTCCTCCCCCGGCCCCCACCGCTGCACGGTGGGTGGGGGCCATATAAATAATGAGGGGGGGACCTACTGTCCTCCCCCCTGGCCCCCACCCCTGAGCAGTGGGTGAGGGCCCTAAAAAAACAATAAGGGGTGGACCTACTGTCCCCCCCAACCCCCACCCCTGAGTGGTGGGTGGGGGCCCTAAATAAAAATCCCCCCCAGTCAAAGGTGACTAGGGGTCCCCAAGCCCCTAGACACCCACCCCCCCTACCCCAAAATAAGTTACCCCCTACCTACCCCCCTCACCCTAAAAAATAGTGAGGGGGAATAAAATCACTAACCTGTAAAGAAAAATTCAACTTTCCATTTCACGTCTTCTTTTTTCTAAAATCTTCTTTTTTCTGCCCCAAAAAGGCCAAATAAAAAGCCATAAGAACCGACGCAATTTTGGGGCGTGGCCTGGACACGGAGCGAGCTGGACGCATCTGCCTAGAGCTCCGCTCCGTACACACCGCAGATAGCTCACAAAAGCTGAAATTTCACGACTAATCCACTCCAAATCATTAAGTCCAGAAGATGGAGAAAAGACAAACTAAAAAACCACTAAAAAAAGGCTCGGAACCAGGAGCCTCAGTGGCCGAGTTCTTCACAATGCCGCGAGGCGGACATGCAGGATCACAAGATGGCGGCGGAGCAGGCCTAGAGGCCGCGGGCTCACCTAGATCGCCTGTGACACCAACTGCAGAGGCCGAGGGCGCACTGAACATGACAGAGACGGCAAAAATCCTGGCTACCCTGGCAGAGGTGAAAACCTACCTAGCAGGGGAAATAGAACGCTCCACACAGGTCCTGAGGACAGAAATTCAAGCCATCGGCGAACGCACCACGAGGCTGGAACACCGCCTGGAGACTACCACTGCAGCACACAATGCAGCAGTCAGCCAAGTCAACATCTTAACCGCCAGAATGGCGACAGCAGAACTCGCTATTGAAGATATGGCGAATAGATCACGCCGTAATAATCTTCGCCTCCGAGGCCTCCCAGAAAACTCGGGGGAAGGCTCTGTGATAGACGTGGTGACGGCTATCCTTAAACCTCTGCTCCCTGAGCTGCCTGACCACCTATGGCATATAGAGAGGGCCCACAGGGCACTTCGTACTAGAAGATTGGACGCGAATAACCCAAGAGACATCATCATACGTTTCTTGCATTTTCAAACCAAAGAGGCACTGATAAGAAAAGGCAGAGATGGCCCAATCCGCCATCAAGGCTCGGACCTCACACTATTCCAAGATTTGGCGCCAGCTACGCTACAACGGAGGCGGGAATGGAGACCCATCACAGAAGCTCTGAGGGCAGCAACCGTGAAGTACGCCTGGGGGTACCCCTTCAAACTTCTGGCTTTTCACCAGGGCAAAACCTCCGTACTACAGCCGGGCGAAGATGTCACGACATTCTTTACGGGACTCGGGATACAAGCTCCACCACAGCTCCCAGCCACATTGACAGGCACTGGAGATCTACCGCCGCTCCTGGGTGAATGGCAGACCATCGGAGTGTAAGGTACTGGGGACACCTAAATGCTAACTTACCCTTAAAGGCTGAACGGGCCCACCCACTCGGGGAGCCGGCGCGCTCCTGGGGATAGAGGGTCAGGGGCTTTGGGGTCATTTGGGAGGGGGACGGGAGGACATTGAGCGCAGATGAGAGACCGGGACGAGCACCCTGCAGCCATGCACCCACCTCAGTGACGATTGCAAGGAAGGTCTAAGGGCTCTTAGAGGTAATGGGGCGGGATGCGGGTGGGGGGGCTACATGTTAAATCCCTTGCATAGTTTCTCTCATCTGGCTCCAGGGACGAGGTCACCAAGCCTTCCCAGCCCAAAACATAGGCACGGGAATACAGACGCTTTGGACACAGGGACCTACGGGACGCTTTGCCTACAGAAGGGCCCATGCACTTGGAATGGTTGGGCCAACTACAAGTTATTTTCCTGTTACTATTGTTTTTTTTCTCCCGACACAGTTTTTCAGGTGTCGTGCATAAATATACCCGGAATACGTACTCATGGTCAGGGGAACTGGTCTGACCTGGGACACGGTATCAGATACCACAAGCGCAGGGGCACAACACATGCTAGATATGCTTTGGGCCATAAGGGCACAAAGGAGATGGAGGTTACTTATGGCTACAGTAAGCCAGATATCCACAATATGAAACGTACAAATGTCAAATTAATAATATGTTAAATTGTTATTGTGCATAGGGAGGATGGGACATGGACGGGAGCCAACAGCTATCCCTTGTTAAATATACAAACAGTCTGAGCTTTACGCCTATGTTAGAGGTGTCCTGCTTCAAGAGGGATTTCATGTACCTTAAAATGATACATATATATCTACACCCCCCCCCCCCCCCCCCCGAATATGCTAGATTTTACAGAGGTATGACAGGGGAGGTTCAGGATGAGATACCCACCAGGCCTAGGGCTGAGTGGAGTTGGAGGAGGTGCTACATGTCCGGAATCCCCGTGATAACTGATAGCTTAACCAACTGCCATATCTATGGTTTATTGCTCCAAGGAGGGACTTCGGTACTGCAAATGCAACAAGGAGGGTGGGGTAGTACTGACGCAAAACGTCCTCCTTCACGACAGGCCCCACGGTTACTTGAATCAGGGTCGGGCCACCAGGACACCATAGACGGGGAAAGAAGCCAGCTATTAACGCCACCATACATCCACCCGGTTAACCGGGCCAAACACCTGACAGTATCTGGGTGAGTGGGGTACGGTACTTAGGCTTGGGACAGCAGACGAGAGCCCCCCCCCTGACCTATCTCAAAGGCTTACTGCTTCCACAGGGAATTCAAGTTCCTTAGAAAGATACACTGACGCCTAGAAACGATCGAGTCCCCCCCCACCCCCTCCCCTCCTCGCCCCACTGGATGGGACACATACACTAAAAGGTGATACGGACCAAACACAGCAGCAGAGGGAAGGATATCACTGGGTACAACGTGGGAGGGTCAAAGAGACACTACCCGCTATACCCGGGGGGGATGGGAGCTGAAATTGAGTCAACATGTGTAAAGTGCCTCCTGTACCTAATGTCTCACTCTGCAACTGTGACAAAGGCTAACTCCTCTTGGGTAGGGCTAAAGTGGCAGGGACGATACAGGGGGGGCAGGACTATACATGCTCACTAAGTGCTCCTTGACAACAGGACCCTGGGTTATGTTGACACCTGAGCAGAACACCGAGAGCCTATATCAGAACGACAGGAACATAATATTTTAGGTCATCAAACACCCACGAGGTCTCACCCGACGAATACCTGACTACACCCCATAGCATGGACTCAACCACTTAGAGACGAGACAGAGGCCTATGGACAGATCCAGGCATTGAGATACAAGTACCTGTTATGGGCAATACTGAACTAGGGGCGACGACGTAGGCGTGGCCTGAACCCACATTATAACCCCCCCACCCCTCAGGGGACTCCACCCCAGTCTTCAGCGCCTTAGGACGACATGGTCAGGCCCTCAAGAGCCGCCAGGCGAGCAATATCGCTGAACCCATCTACTGGACACTACTAGACATAACATACATAACATAGTCACTTAACTCCACAGCGGTGTGGCAGTCGTACGGTACAGGGACCCCTATCTCATACTCCCCACGCAGGTGAGGACATGGGTCAGGGAACTGCACCCCACACCGGTCTGGCGACTTGTAAGACCAGACCTCACTATTCTCTAGCTCTACTTTTACTTACTACCCTCTATACTATTCTTTTCTCCACTCCCTCTCCTCTCTTCCCCCTCCCCGTGCCAGACTCGAAGGGCGTTTGGGTTGGCGTTCCAACGACCCACCACAGAGACCCCACACGAGGTCCACATACAACAGAAAAAGCACACGCAAAAACCAGCATTTATCCCAAATCTAGGAATGGCCTTCAAGCTCACATCACTTAACGTAAAAGGGCTAAATGCCCCCAAAAAGAGACGGCTGATGTTTCGAGAGATCAAACGGAAGGGATCGGATATCACCTTCCTACAGGAGACACACATACCCAAGCACACGACATTCCAGCTCAGAGACCGCACATATCCCATCTCGTATGAAGCTAGATCCCATCGAAAACGTAACGGGGTAGCAATTTTAATACACAGCAAATGCCCACTTCACGTATCAACCTTCGACCCTGACCCAGAAGGGAGATATGTTATACTCTCAGGCACTTTACACGCACACACCATTCACTTGGTTAATGTCTATGCCCCAAACACACCAGATGTAGCATTCTGGGATACCCTAACCGCCAAACTCCAGAAACTCCCACATGGTATGCTCATTGTGGGTGGGGACCTAAACGCTGTGCCGTGTCCGGCAGCGGACAGGAGCTCTAGACCAGGCCAATTGAGGTCACAGTGCAGAGGGAGTCAGGATAAATTACTACACAACTTTACGCAAGACAATGGACTGATTGATGCCTGGCGAGCGCAACACCCTAGCTCACGAGATTTCACTTTTTATTCTGCCCCCCACGGAACCTACTCCAGGATCGACCACTTCCTCGTCAACAATGTCTGCATGGCTAGAGTAGTGGACACTGAGATAGGATCCATAACGTGGTCAGACCACGCGGATATCGCTATAACACTGGGCAATCTGTGCACAACAGCGTCGTGGAATTGGAGACTCAGCCCACATCTGCTAAGCGATCTAGATTCTCAGGAGACGATCCGTAAAGACATACAAGACTACTTCGAAACAAATGACACTGAAGACATGTCCCCAAGCACTATCTGGGCAGCTCATAAGGCAGTGATCAGGGGCACGTGCATAAAATTAGCCACAAGAAGGAAAAAACAGAAGACACAGAGATTGACACAACTGCTCGCCCTGTTGAGAAAACAAGAACAACAACATAAGACTACTCCAAACCCACAAATCTTAGAACGACTGGAAGGCACCAGAAGATCCATAACGGAACTGCTTCTGGACGACGCAGCTAAAGCCATCACCTGGTCCAGAAGGACGTTCTACGAAAAGTCAAACAAGATGGACACTCTGTTGGCCAGGACCATACGCCCACGACAGGGTAGAACACACATCACCACAATCAAACACAGGGATGGAACCATAAAAAACACCCCGACGGAAATAGCGCAGGTATTCACAGACTACTACAAGAGACTCTATAATCACACTACGAGGGATCCAACTGCACAGGCAGTGGCGAGGGAGAACATGCACACATTCCTGCGAAGCCTAGACATGCCTAAACTCCCGACGGCAGCAACAGCAACAATGAACGAAACAATCACCGGGGAGGAAATAGACAGAGCGATAACGCAACTGAAAGGCAATAAAGCTCCAGGGCCAGACGGATTCGACGGGGCCTACTACAAAACGTATAGAGAAGAACTTACACCTCGCCTAGAAAGACTCTTCAATAATTTTATGGAGGGAGGCAACCCTGAGAGCGAGATGTCATTGGCCAACATCATACTCCTTCCGAAACCGGGCAGGGATCCCCTGTTACCGGAGAACTACAGGCCCATCTCGCTGATCAACCATGACATAAAAATATTAGCGAAAGTCCTGGCAGATCGCCTTAACCCGCACTTGAAAACATTGATACACCCGGACCAAGTGGGCTTTATACCAGAGCGACAACTGTTTGAAAACACCAGACGGAACATTGACCTCATATGGCGTCAGCAAACAGTTGGCTCTCCCACGGCAATCATAGCAATAGACGCCGAAAAGGCCTTCGACAGGGTCGAATGGCCCTATCTGTTCCACCTCCTCGAACACCAGGGATTCCCAGAAAAATATGTAGCCACGATTAAGGCAATGTATAATCAAGTATATGCGCAAGTTAAAATTACGGGAGCGAGGTCCACACCCTTTCAATTGAGCAATGGGACCCGGCAGGGATGCCCCCTATCGCCATTATTGTTCGTACTGACCCTGGAGCCGCTATTGCAAGCTCTACGCCAGCACCAACGGATACACGGCGTCACAATTGGAGGACAGGAGTTCTTAGTGTCGGCCTATGCCGACGACGTCCTGTTAACGATTACAGAACCAAAAGATTCCATGGCGGCTCTGCAAGAAGTACTAGCACGATTCGGTGAATTCTCCGGTTACAGGGCTAATCTAGAAAAATCAAGTGCACTAATAATGGGCCTGTCCGCGGCGGACACGGCAGAGCTGGGGGCAACATATAACATCCCAATAGCTACAGATCACATAAAATACCTAGGGATTCAACTCCCAAAGGACCCGGCCAAACTATACCACTTAAACTACACCCCACTGCTACGAACCCTAATTCATGATATGGACAAGTGGATAGATAAACCTATCTCTTGGATCGGGCGTATACACGCTGTAAAGATGAATGTGCTGCCCCGTATCCTATTCCTCTTTCAGGCGCTCCCAGTTAAACTACTAAAATCAGATCTAGCACCCTTACAAAAGGCGACCGGAGACTTTATATGGCAGAATAGGCGGCACAGGATATCCCGAAACATATTATACAGACACAAACAGAGAGGAGGATTAGGGCTCCCACACTTCTACTTCTATTATCTAGCTGCGCAATTAGCGCAGGTAGCCATGTGGCACACACCTTTGGAGGTGAGGAGATGGGTGGACTTGGAGTCCCTTCTCACCGGCCCCGATCTACCACAATATCACATATGGGTACCCAGAGGAGACAGGCCGATACTGAGAACCTCCTGTCCGGCTATCCTAAACTCCTTGAGATTATGGGACGCGTCTGCGTCCAAATACAAGCTAGCGACATCCCCTTCCCCACTTACCCCACTTCTAAGAAACAGAGCTTTCCCCCCGGGAATGGCAGCCAGGGAATTTGCGAACATGGAAAAGGTGGGATTACAGAGAATATGCCACATGTTTGGTGGCAACGGCATAGTTACGTTCGAACAAATAAAACAAGGGACACATCTCACCCCTAGGGACTTTTTTCGGTATATGCAAATCACAGATTTTGTGCGCAGCCCCCACATACAGAGAGCAGGGACAGCCACACTAACGTTCTATGAGAAAATGTGCTTAAAAGAAACCACACCAACCGGCCTCATTACGATACTGTACGCACACATTTGCGCAGAAACTGAAGAATGGGGTACATTAACATACACAGAGACATGGGAAAAGGAATTGGGAGAGGTCCTGGAGGGAGTAGAGTGGAGGGAAATATGGGAAGCAAACACCGCGGTGTCCATATGTGTATCCCTCCAGGAGCAATCCTATAAAACCATGTTTCGGTGGTATGCCACCCCGGTGAAACTTTTTCACATGCGCCAAACACCGACAGACGAATGCTGGAGAGGATGTGGCCACAGAGGCACATATCTCCACATGTGGTGGGAATGCCCACGGGTACAAACATACTGGTCAAAAATATTTGACCTGCTACAACAGATACTCCACAGGGCACCAGAGCTTAACCCTTGGACATATTTATTGAATAGAGCGTTGGATAATTGGACGGCCAGGGAACAAAAATTAATACACAAGGTAACACTAGCAGCGCGTAGAACCCTGGCACAGGCGTGGCTCAAGGTGGAATTGCCTCCCATTCGGAAGGTAATCTCCAACCTGAAAGACGTATACTTAATGGATAAATTGACGGCCACAGTGAGAGGATCCATGTCCAGATTTGAAAAACTCTGGGAACCATGGACTAGTAGCGAACTCTCCCGAGACATAGGTTAATCGAGGAAGACACTAGGTCATTGGACGCCCCCACGCAACTAGGGAACGGCACATCCCCCTCCCCCCACCCCACCTCCACCCCTCTTTCCAGATCTCAACTCTTCTTACTCATCTCAGATCTCACCTCTTCTCTCTTCTTTCTCTTCTTCTTCTTCACATACTCTCTATTATCTGAGGGGACTGTTGGCCCCCAATCCTAGAATACCACGGACGTAATGACTTCTGGCCAGACCAGGACAGCTACAGTAGGATTGGAGACACAACCCCCAACCAAATTGAGTAATTAATCATTTAACAACAGCCTCGTTGGCACAGATAGTTTGTTTAGAGATATATTCTGCTGGTTCGTTCCTTCAATTGTATGAAAAATATAAAATGTGTAATGTCTTTGTTACAATGCGGGCACGACAACAGCGGCCCAAAGGTACACTTGTAATGCACCAGGAAGGATTTCAAACTTTATATCAACTATACAATGTACAATGCATATTTGTCTGCAAATGTTGTAATGAGACTATCACGCAAAAATAAAGTTTAAAAAAAAAAAAAGAACCGACGCAATTTAAAAAAAAAAAAAAAAAAAAAACGAGCGCAAAAAAATAATAATCCATCTTCACCCATGGAGGGCTCCGCGCAGACTGAGCTCTGCAGGGCGGGGGAAGGCTTATAAAGCCTTGCCACGCCTTGCAATTAGGCTAAGAACACTCTGATTGGCTGTTTTTTTTTTTTTTTATTCTTTATTTTTGCTGTGCATGGTTTAACATTCGTATATCAGTAATGCCACAACAGCATTCACAAACAGATTTCAAATACTCATTCGTTAACTGCTGAACAGCATCAGTGAAAACGCACAATTTTTTGTTTTGATAATACAAGCTAAATACAAGCTGGGTAACCATGTCTGTCATTGTGAATTATCTGTCGATTAGTAACAGTAGCTTAGTATACAGGGACAGGCGTAGTGAGATAAAGGAAAAGGAACCAACAGGTTATACATGCTGAGTAGAACATTTTAGCTTGAGATAATATTACTAGGTTTGGTCATAGAATGCAAGTAAACAAGTAAGTATAGCCTATGATGCATATTAACACGGTGAGGGCACTTGATGGGACTTGCATATGTTTAAAGTGGCTAGTTACTTATGGGTCAATGTTTGCTGGAGCTTTTACCACTGCTATTGCCAGGAGCTTAACATATAAGACTGCACTATCACCTGGTGCAAAGACTACAGGAAGGTGAGCCTAGGTTGAACTATGGTTTGAGTTAAACTGAATGCTTATGGCTTACAGATTAGCCTTATTAGGGGACCCTTGTTATGGCGTTAGATTGGCTAATTTAGGGATCGTGTCCACATTTCAAACTTAGCATTGCAGTCCAGTATATGCTTAGAGTCCTGAACACCCCGACACCCCAGCAGCAGGCAGTTAAATACCCAGATTCCATGGAGAGATGTCAGTCAGGTTCTGCACTCTCAGTGAGGCCAGAGCTGTTACTCAAGTCCTCTCTGCCTGGGGTCCGTAGTGTGGATGTGTAAGGCTGGTATGTACCTCTGTGATAAGGAGTTTGCCTCTGCCGCTATCCTCTAGCCATTGGTGTCCTCGCTGTGCTGTTGTGGAGGCGTTGCGTGCCTGATCCGTGGGTCAGAGCGATGAAGTGCTCTCTGTGCAAATCTTCTGGACAGGTGTCTGTTGGGTCTGGGTAGCTGGGTCTATGCTTCGTGTGTCAGCTTATAACTGCTCCCGCCGTGTGTGGACTTAGGTAGCTGTTTAGCCAGGCAGAAGTTGAGGTTGTGTGTCAGCGTGGTTTGAGCTGCTCTATACAGGTATGCAGGGCCTGCGTGGGTTTCAAGGGGATTGCATCCCTTCAGGAGCTGGAGATGGCATTGTGAGTCAACAGGGTCACTGTGCCGCCATTCTAGATGCGGCTCGTGGTCTGGTCTGCTCCGGTGAAGCAGGGGCTGTGGGATGCACAGGGTGTAGGCCGGGATCAACCCCACCGGCCCAGAGGGGGGGGGAACATGGCCCGGTCCGCCCAGCTGAGGGAGTCCAGCTGGATATCATCGGGCGGGAGAGTGGGCAGCGGCCGTCCGCCTCACTCACCGCCGAGTAGGCCTCATCCAAAAGGAACAATGTATATTCCTCCGAGGGACTAAAACATTAACTGCAAGCCTCTCCCCGGGTCCAGTGTCTCCTCATGTGCCGGCCCACCATGGTAGGTCGTCAAGTAGGTCCAAAAGTACCTTGTTGTGGGCTAATAACCCGAAAGTTGCCGGAGCTGTTGTGCCGTGCGACCAGCCAGCATGGCGGGCAGGCCCCGCCCCCCTCTGGTTGGCTGGTTTAAGCCAATCAGAGTGCTCTTTGTCATTTTACACAGCGTGTGAAAATTCTAGAGAAATTTCCCACGCTGTGTAAAATGACACAGAGCACGCTGATTGGTTAGATTCCAAGCCCACCAATCAGAGTGCTCTTTGTCATTTTACACAGCTTGAGAAAAGTCCAAAGAACTTTCCCACGCTGTGTAAAATGACACAGAGCACTGTGATTGGTGGGCTTTGAATGAAACCAATCACAGTGCTCTGTGTCATTTTACACAGCGTGGGAAAGTTCTTTGGAATTTTCCCACGCTGTGTAAAATGACAAATAGCACTCTGATTGGTGGGCTTGGAATCTAACCAATCAGCTTGCTCTGTGTCATTTTACACAGCGTGGGAAAGTTCTCTAGAATTTTCACACGCTGTGTAAAATGACAAAGAGCACTCTGATTGGCTTAAACCAGCCAATCAGAGTGTTCTTAGCCTAATTGCAGGGCGTGGCAAGGCTTTATAAGCCTTCCCCCACCCTGCAGAGCTCAGTCTACGCGGAGCCCTCCATGGGTATAGATGGATTATTTTTTTGCGCTCGTTTTTTTTTTATTTTATTTTTTTTATTGCGTCGGTTCTTATGGCTTTTTATTTGGCCTTTTTTGGGGCTGAAAAAAGAAGATTTTAGAAAAAAAGAAGACATCAAATGGTAAGTTTAATTTTTCTTTACAGGTTAGTTATTTTATTCCCCCCTCACTATTTTTTAGGGTGAAGGGGGTAGGTAGGGGGTAACTTTTTTGGGGGTGGGAGGGTGGATGACTAGGGGCTTAGGGACCCCTAGTCACCTTTGAATGGGGGGATTTTTATTTAGGGCCCCCACCCACCGCTCAGGGTGGGGGCCAGGGGGGAAGACAGTAGGTCCCCTCCTCATTATTTTTATGGCCCCAACCAACCGCGCAGGGGTGGGGGCTGGGGTGGGGAGGACAGTAGGACCCCCATATTGTGATTTATGGCCCCTACCCACCACGTAGGGGTGGGGGCTGGGGGGAGGACAGTAGGTCCCCCCTCATTATTTTTATGGCCCCCACCCAACGCTCATGGGCGGGGGCCGGGGGGAGGACAGAAGGCCCCCCCCTCATTATTTTTATGGCCCCCACCCACCATGCAGGGGTGGGGGTGGGGGGAGGACAGTAGGTGTATCAGCGTCCCCAGTGTGTATCAATCCATATCTGCCAAGTGATCCTATGTAGGGGGAACAGTCCCTATTATGCTCTGTGTCAGTGTGTATCAAGGTCTCTGAGGACAGGTGTCAATCCATATCTGCCAAGTGACCCTATCTAGGGGGAACAGTCCCTATTCTGCTCTGTGTCAGTGTGTATCAGGGATCCTTAGGATAGGTGTCAATCCATATCTGCCATGTGACCCTATGTAGGGGGAACAGTCCCTATTCTGCTCTGTGTCAGTGTGTATCAGGGATCCTTAGGATAGGTGTCAATCCATATCTGCCAAGTGACCCTATGTAGGGGGAACAGTCCCTATTCTGTTCTGTGTCAGTGTGTATCAGGGTCTCTGAGGACAGGTGTCAATCCATATCTGCCAAGTGACCCTATGTAGGGGGAACAGTCTCTATTCTGCTCTGTGTCAGTGTGTATCAGGGATCCTTAGGATAGGTGTCAATCCATATCTGCCAAGTGACCCTATGTAGGGGGAACAGTCCCTATTCTGCTCTGTGTCAGTGTGTATCAGGGTCTCTGAGGACAGGTGTCAATCCATATGTCAAGGTGTCAATATGTCATATGTCAGGTGTCAATCCATATCCATTGTGATTTAGGAATGTTAGGTGATTTATGCCCTTTATGGATTAAAACCAGACTCTGCATCAACTGTGTAATTTTCCATGGGAGTTTTGCCATGGATCCCCCTCCAGCATGCCACAGTCCAGGTGTTAGTCCCCTTTAAACAACGTTTCCATCACTATTGTGTTCAGAAAGAGTCCCTGTGGGTTTTTATAAGTCGCCTGCCCATTGAAGTCTATGGCCGTTCGCTTGCAAAAGCTGTAGATTTCTTACCTGCAGCCTTTGCAAGCCCTTTCCTTCTAACCCATTTCAGACTATCTGTGGCTGCCCAGTCATAAAGACTGTCCTATTGCAGTTCCATGAGATGTTTTTGCAAGGAAGGTGCTCTGGGCAATTGCCTGCCTCTTGAGTTTAGTTCCACTGATAGGGACATAGCTAGGAACTACAAGGCCCTTGTTCAAGAATCAGAGAAGGCTCTGCCTTACGCTCTCACTGATACACATGAACTGACATACACACTCCGACGCACACACTCACTGACATACAAACGTCATTGGTACACACACACTGTTTAAACAACCCATGCTTTTACTGACAAACACACACTGACAGAAACACAATTACTGGCATACATATTCACTGACAGGCACACACTCTCACTGATTTGAGACACACTAACAAACACTCACTGACAGACACACACTCTCACTGATTTGACACACACTGACAGACACACACTCTCATTGATTTGACACACACTCACTAACAGACACACACACTTACTGATTTGACACACAGTTTCAGACACACACTCACTGACAGACACATGCTCTCACTTTTTTGACACACATTGACAGACAAACACTCTCACTGATTTGACACACACACACACACACTAAAAGAAACACAAACTCACTGACAAAAACATTTTTTAATACTGACAAACTCACACATATGCACACTCATAAATGAATGGTATTGTTTTTATTATTCAATGGTGATCTTATCCCTGGGGTCCAGTAGCTGCTTTAATCGTCATGCTCTTTACTGCTCCCTTGCACGCCGTTTAGTGATGCTAAGGCCAGAGTGACATCATATGCTAGTTTCGGGCATCACCGTAGAGAAAACAAGAGAGAGGTGAGGAAGAGCAGGGACATCAGAGCTCCCTTGCCGACCACCTCCATTCTTCCCTCCCTCTTTAAAATGGTATATACTCTGCCTTAGTGGATATCTGCTTGCCTCATGGAGCCCTAAGATGGCCAGATGGCAAGCTCATCAGCCCCCCAGAGACAGGTGGAATGCAGAAGGCCCGTCACACTAACGACCTTAGGATCCTTGTAATTCTGCCTCTGTTCACTGAGCTAAACAACCAATAAGTAACATGACCGGTGGTCTGATAGACATCCAAAGGGCTGTAACAAGGTTAATTTATCAAAGTTACAATTTCTATTAAAATCTACACTTTTTGTAAAAAAAAAAAAAAGAAAGCTAAAATGCTTTTGGGGTCTGTGGTGCCCCTATAACAATAGAACTCTGCAACTGTGGAAAAGCCATCCAGAAATAATCATATCAAACGCGTTGAAAGTTTCTAAAAAGACTGGCCTCTTTGCATCCACCACCAAAGCATAACTGTAATTGCAACAGCTAATATTTCATTTTCATTGTTTTACATATATTACCTTGTAATGATATTGTTTGTGTTCCCCAGGACGTAGTTCCAAACAGAAATTTGGATGTATTCTTCCTAGTAAAACACTTTTTTTTTTGTCAATCTTTCTTTTATTAAAGGCATATAGTATGGGATACAGAAGAGAAATTGGAGGAAACGTTTAAGTGATTTACAGTATAGGGTTGGTACATCAATACGCAAAGTTAGATTACATTTCCAGATTATCTATGCCTCATTTTTTTTTTTTATATATATTGTAGTTAAACTTCAGTTTGAAAATACAAGTTATAAAGAAAACATCAAGTCAATTAGCTAACAGGCTTATTCATGTGTGTGAGTAGCTTGGCAAGGTAAGTAAGTACACAGGGAAAGATCATTACACATAAGAGTTTTGCGTGTGTGCCCTGGAACTTTACACATGAGTGTTTAATAAAGTAGAGTAGAGCAACATATATAGCATTATGCTGGACACATTAAGACACGCTGGAGGAATTGTAGGTGAGGTGGACAGCATATGTACGAGGGTGTGAACACCCATGTGTGAGGAAGTATGACATAGACCTGTGGGTAAGTGCACGGGGATAAGTATACAGGAGTTGCAGCAATATATAAGTATACATACATGTCCGCTCAAGTGCAGCAAGGCAAGCTATCACGTTAGGAGGTATATCAAGGAACAAGTATTGCCTAGTTACTCAAGGTGCACAAAGCCATCGGTTAAATAGAAAAGAACAGTGTAAAAGCAAACAAACATGTTAGTTAACTAAGGTTGCACATTGGTATGAACTATGGGCACATATCAAAGCATGAGCACGTTTCACTTATCGGCATTTAGTAGGTGTGGGAGCATATCTCCCTGTGGTGCGTTTCAAGTCTCTCTTGCACGCCGAGTGTCCCAGTGCTCTGCCCACTAGGCTAGCGGTTTCTTCCCAGGTCGTTCAACCAACTTCTCTCGCGGGCCGCGCCGGGATTATCACTGCGTGGCTTCTGCCTTCCAGTTCAAGGGCCTGCTGAAGCTTGTGTCCCAGTGGGTGCGTTGGAAGGTTGGCGTGGTGGCGCTGGGGCCGCTCAGATCCTCCAGCCCGGGCTTTCACGGAGGTCACTCCCCTGTGTCTTCGGGTCTCTCGGCCTGTTGTGGCGGGACCGTGGGCCCTCTGGGGCTCCGCTCTCCCGAAGCCCCCGCGGGTATGAGGACGGTGGGTCGGATTTTGTTTCCGTGTGACTCCCTGCCCAGAAGGAGGTTTGCGGGTCTGAGCAGTTGCTTGTGATCTCTGCTTCGCGTGTAAGGTTGCACTTCATCTTTGGTGCTGTGGGCGCTTGGGTTGCTGTGCAGCGGCCATTTTATGACCACCTCGTGTTTGCTTAGGTGGACTGGTTCTAGCCTTTTCAGCCTGTTGTTGCAGGCGTCTTTCGATCTTATGCCAAAATGCCGTGAAGATTGCATCCAACCTTGCTGTGTAGTCAGCGTGGTCTGTGCGGCTCTCGGCTGGCTTCTCCGTGCTCACCCTGGTCTGCTTAGGTTCTGTGCCTACTGAAGGCCCAGGGGCACTCTGAAGCTGCTGGGTTCTACGCTTTATTACGGGGTTTTTCGTCCCCATCGAGGACCGGGATATCCCCCGCCGGTCCATAGGGGGGGGTCGCAGGGCTACTTCGGGTTGTCGCTTGTGAGCATGTCCCCAGTCGGGGTATCGGCCGTCTCTGCCAGACATCGGGTGTCGCTCTTGGGTAGGCCACATGGCCGGTTCAGGTGTTTGCGTGGCTTTTCGGGTCCAGACAGGTATCAACTTGTTCCCCGTTCGATCTAGGGTCTCTCCCCGAGCACCGCGTGAAGCTTGCGTAATGCCTGTTGTTTATATTTAGTATATTTTGCTTGTCGGTGCTGGAGCTCTCAACAAACATGACCGGCCATCTTGGCTGTCAGGCCCGGCCCCCGTAAAACACTTTTTTTTTTTTAAATTCAAGGTTTTTATTGATAAGTTTCATCAATGAAATGGGAAGGGGTACAGAAAGAAGAAGGCGGGGTTGGGGTAGGGATACAGGGGTAAACAATGATACAACATCATGTGGAATGTAGCGGGAAGCCACTCAGTTTAACGTAATGCATGGAGGAAGCATAGAATGGTACATACAGTATGCAGTATACAAAGCATAATATACTTAAAATGTGTTGGACCATCGACTTATCGCTGTACGTTATGAGTATGAAATAGTACGTGGTAGCTATATAATATGTGGTGATAAGCGAAACTTATCCTATACCTTGGTACCCTATGTGCTGGTTGGGGTATCATTTCATAGCATTAAGCTTGTGTGGTGTTTCGCACTCAGAACTTTTATGTGTCATAGGGTAAGCGGGGGTGCGCTCAATACTGGAGTGGAGTATGTTTCTCAGCAGCGCCGTTCACAATGCAATCTAAATTGTGCCATCTTGCTAGTGGGTTGTAACGTTCTTGACATTGGTTCAAGTAAGTAGTTATAACATGAATCATCAATTATTATTCGCTACCTTTTTACCAGATCACCGCGCCTCTTGTCATAGGTGGCGTGGCACGGAGATAGGTTTACCTGCTGCGGAAGGTAGTGCAAAATATGGTACTTTCTTATTAATCCCTCGTTATGGTAATCTCTTTGTTACCCTAGTTTGGGTGCAGTGATTGTATGAGTTAGGGATTGGAAAGGACTGCTCAATGGGTTTGAGAGGGCAGTTTCATGGCTTTTCCCTCCCAAAAAACTACCCAAGGAGCCCAAGTGTTTAAGAGTCTCGTCTTAAGAGCTGCTGTTTGGGCGGACAGACACTCATGGGTATAGTATTGATGGATTTTTGCCATTAGGAGAGTTTTGGAAGGGCATTGCGGAAGTTTCCAGTGTGTCGCAATGAGATTTCTCACCGCCAATATTACGATGGCCATGATAGTCTTTACTCGTTTTGATACGGGGTTGGGATAGATTAAAAATATACCTGTATGTATATCTAGGAGTGGTGTGGTGATGCCTATAGTTCTCAATATATTTTGCGCATCTCTCCATAGTGGTCGGATGCGTTGGCACGCCCACCAAATGTGGGTCATCGTGCCGCTTTCGGATCCACATCTCCAGCAGTGTGAGGGGACTGTCTTATACATTTTATGAAGCCTTTGTGGAGTTAGGTACCACCTGTACACCAGTTTTTTGTGCGCTTCAAAATGGGAGTAACACTGTGTCAGCCCTCTAAGTGCATTTAGAGAAGTTAGTATCTCCCTATCGGATATCGTTGCACACTCCGCTATCCACTGTGTTACAAACGTAGGGGTTGGAGGTGGTGAGGTTCGTAGAATGGTTTTGTAGCAGGCGGTAAGGGACTTGGGCTTTGTTGGGGTTCGCCAGCATCTGTCATATAAAGCCTCTAGTTCCTGCTGGCCAGGTTCGTGTACTATGGCTCCATGTGCAACATGGGTGGTAATGACGCTTTTGAGTTGCATATATAGAAATACTGAGGAGTTGGGCAGATGGAATTCCCTTTGTAACACTGCAAAGGGTTTAATACAGTTCGGGAGAAGGACTTGTTCTAGTGTGGTTATTCCCAATTTGGCCCATGAGTTCAGCGAGAGCCAGGGTGATACCGCTTTCAGGGCCGTTAGCGGAGAACGAGGATGATATTTGTGAGGTGTGGTTTGTTTTTGGCGTACCATGTCCCAGTGATGTAGGGTTAGTGAGGTGGTTGGGAAAGTTGTTACGTCTTTAGGGCGTAGTGGCTTAGGTGTCCATAGTGTATTTACTAAGGATATGGCAGTGAATTGATCAGCCTCCATATCGACCCATTGGTATACCCCTTTGGGTGTATGTAATTTCAGTGCTGTTTCTAGGACGGCCACTTTATAATATGTATGTATGTCAGGCAGGCCTACTCCCCCCTCTGTTTGGTGGTTCTGGAGGAAGCGTTGGGATATTCTGGGTTTGCGAGCGTCCCAGACGTAAGAGGACAACACCTTTTGAAGTGATTTAAAAAACATAGGCGGGGCCCGTAGGTGTAAGAGACGGAAAACGTATAGTATTTTGGGAAGAAGGACCATTTTTACTGTGTTGATCCTGCCCAGCCAAGTTAGCTTAACTCGTTTCCATCGTAGGCATTCAGATTTGCATAGGTTTAGGAGTGGTTTATAATTGTATCGGAATAATTGCTCAGTTGTGGGCGCGATTTTGACTCCCAGATATGTGACATAGTCTGACCTCCAGTCAAAGTTATAAGTGTTATTGAGTCTCTGAGTAAGATGTTTAGTAAGGCCTATGGGTAGTGCTTGAGTTTTTGTTTGGTTCAATTTATAGTATGTCAGATTGCCATAGTGTTTCAGGAGTGACATCAGGGTAGGCAGAGATGTGGGTACTTCACTTAACGTTAAAAGAATATCATCCGCGAACATGGACAACTTATGTTCCGACCTGCCTACCGTTATGCCTTTAATTTCCGATTGTCGTCTAATTATATGTGCCAGCGGTTCCAAAGATAGAACAAATAGGAGCGGGGACAAAGGGCACCCTTGGCGTGTGCCGTTGGTTATTTTGAACGGGGTGGAAAGGAAGCCTGCATTAGAAACCCGAGCTGTTGGGGCGTTGTACAATGCCATAATGCCAGAAATTATAGGTGTGGTAAAGCCAAACGCCTGTAAGACCTGTTTCATGTAGTCCCAGTTAAGCCTGTCAAAGGCCTTCTCTGCATCCAATGCTAAGAGAAGGCCTGTGCTCCCGCTGGTATGTGCGTGGGACAAGATATTCAAGATTTTTCTGGTATTGTCCGAGCCTTGTCTTGTTTTGACAAAGCCTGACTGGTCGTTGTGTATTAATGTGGGGAGGATGGCAGACATCCTGTTGGCTAGGAGTTTGGCATACAGTTTGACATCTACATTCAGTAGAGATATAGGTCTAAAGTTCTGGCATTGCGTTTGAGGTTTGCCTGGTTTTGGGAGAGTGGAGATGTGGGCTGTTAGCATTTCTGGGGGCAAGGTTCCTTGTAAATAGCAGTTGTTGAAGAGTGTTGATAGGTGTGGCGATAGAATCGGGGCAAAGGTTTGGTAGTACAAGTTTGTATAGCCATCTGGGCCCGGTGCTTTATGTTTTGGGAGCTGCTTAATTGTACGGTCTATTTCTTGGGTGGTAAATGGTGCAGCGAGGGAAGCTATGGTTTCTGGGGATAGTTTGGGTAAATTGGTTTGTGCTAGAAAATTGAGGATGTCCTGTGTGGATGGTGGTGTAATCGTGGGGTCTTCCCTGAGGTTGTAGAGTTTGCTATAGTAGCTTGCAAAAGCATCAACTATGTTTTGGGGATTTGTGAGTTTCTGATTCGTTGCTGTGACGATGTACGCTATTCTGGAGTGGGCTGTGCGTGCTTTAAGTCGTGCAGCTAATAGCGCACCCGCTTTGTTCCCTTGTGAGAAAAAATTATGTTTATAGCGTTGAAGCATGTAGGTAGTTTTGGCTTGTTCCAGGGTTTTGAGTTTGGTATGTAGTATAGAGAGTTCGTGGCGTAATGTTTGCGTGGGATGCGCTTTATTTTTGTGTGTGAGGTCTGTAATCTGGGTAATTAAGGTGGAGTAGTCTTTAAGTCTTTGTTTTTTAGCGTGACTACCCGCTCTAATCAGGAGACCCCGAATTACTGCCTTGTGCGCCAGCCAAACCGTAGTCATGTCCATATCTGGGGTCAAATTCGTCTTGAAGTATTCGTTGAGGTCTACCTTGAGTTGGTCTACAATTTTCGGGTCTCTCAACAGGGAGTCATTCATTCTCCATGACCCTTTGCCCACTGCAGAGCATTGTTCCTTCAAAGTGAGGGTAATTGGGGCATGGTCTGACCAGGTTACAAGACCTATATTTGTCTCCTGAACAGCGTGCATTAGCGTTGTTGGGATTAAGAATCTATCGATTCTGGTATATGTGTTGTGTGCTAGGGAATGAAAGGTATAATCCCTTTCTAGCGGATGGAGGACTCTCCAGGGGTCTAGAAAGTTGTGTTGAAGAATGTGATTACAGAGTGACGACGCCGTTTTGTGTGATTTACGTGCTGATGCGCTGGGTAGCTTAATAGTGGATGAGGAGTCCAGAAAACTGTCCAGGAGGAAATTAGTATCGCCCCCTATGACAGTAGTTCCGAATCTGTTTGCGTTCGCTAGGGCAAAGATTTTGTCCATAAATTCAACCTGATTAGTATGTGGGCCATAAATATTGATAAGCGTGTATGGGTCATTGTTTATATAACATTGGAGTAGCAAGTATCTGCCATTTTTATCACCCGTTTTCTTAATTAATGAGAAGGCTACCCCTTTTCCTATCAAAATAGACACACCTCGTTTCTTTTTCTTGTAACATGAATGGAAATCGTGGGGGAATGCGCTGGAGCAGAATTTGGGACGTGCGCCCCATTTAAAATGGGTCTCTTGGTAGAAGGCAATTTGGGCTTTGTGTTTTTTCGCTTCTTCAAGCGCTAGTCTACGCTTATGTGGCGAGTTTAGGCCTTTCGTGTTCAGAGATAGAATCGTGAGTGTCATGGTGATGGTATGGGAGCAGTTGCTGTGCCGGGCAGTGGTGGGAGCAAGCTCCCCCTCCGGGGGGTTGTAGCATCTGTATTAGAGTGTCCTGCACGGATATTATGCAAATGCGGATGTGGCACTGTCCAAAGTGTGGAGGACCTTGGATATTAACGTATCATGTGGTTGAAGTGTTTTTTTGACACTTTGTATCATTTGTGTGGGGGGGGGGGAGTAGGAAAAAGGGTAGCAGAAACACATAGAGTGTTGAAACAAATAGGTACAGAGAACTATGTACAAAAAACCGCCGATCATATTGCCCTCGGGCGTGGGCGGTAACGAAAAGGCTCTGTTGAGCCTAGTGGGGTGACGAGAGTTGAGAAGTCTAACAACCCTGGTGTGTGCGATAATTAGGGGTAACTTTGATTTTGTTTGTGATTTTTTACACTGAAATGATCATTTATCCGCTCCCTTATATGGTCACAGTCTAGTGGGGAGAGTGTTACATGGACTGTCAGGACATCAAACGTGCCTAGTGGGGCGTGGGGCTGCAGGGTGAAAGAATTAGGGGGGCGGAGCACAATGCATATACACCTTAAAACATACACTATATGCCCATGAAACACAGAGCTCGTAGGAGGACCTCGCCTCCCCCTGTCCAGTGCGTCATCGCCACGGCTGGGCCCCGGTCGGAGGCCCCGGCGTGGCAACAAGGCACAGCGCATATCCACATTAAAACAGACAATACATCTCTGTGAAACCTAGAGCCCATAGAGATATCTCTCCCCATCACATTTAGCACATCACCGCATTGCTCGGGCCCCGTTCGAGGACCCGGCATGGCAGTAGAGCTCAGCCATAACGGCTGCACATGAGATGGTGATAGACACAACATAGGGGAAACGTCCAACCAGTACATAGTGTGATGCGAAGCTGTAGGGCGGAGGGTGCATGGGTGGAGTACAGTGTGTATACGTATTAAAATATATAATATATCCCAGTGAAGCATAGAGATTGTAAGGGGATCGCTCCCTGTCCCACCCAGTGCGTCGCCGCCATGGCCGGGCCCAAGTTGGGGGCCCCAGCATGGCAGCAAGGCTTAGCCTCAGCGGTTGGTCGTTAAATTGTAATAGGTATAACTCAAGGAGAATGCACAGCCGGTACACAATGTAATGTGGAGCTATAGGAAGGCAGAACGTGTAGGGGTGGGACATATTGCATGCATTAACTGAGATAAACAGTACCCATCAGCAAAACATATGAACACATGGAGATCTTTCCTCCACTCCCAGTGCGTCACTGCCGTGACTAGGCCCAGGTCAAGGGCCCAGGCATGGCAGCAAGGCTTAGCCACAGCGGCTGTGTAATAATCAGTAAAAAATACAGCTTATGGAATACTTATAACTGGTACTCAGTGTAATACGGAGCTGTAGGGCGGAAAGAGGGTGTACGGTCCCTGACCCATACAGAGAAGGCTGTTGGGCCCGTGTGCTCAAGTGTAGTAAAAGGTATAGAGTCTGTTCAGTTCACTTATCTGCAGCCACCATGTTCCAGTCTGACGTTATTTTTCTCGGGGACCTTGATCTTTGCGATTTCGCTGGGACAGTTGGTTCGGGAAGTTGCGATAAGTTGATGTCCCATTCTTTCAGAAGCTTCATTCCTTCCTCCATTGTAGTGATGTGATGGTCTGCACCGTTGCGGCGGATGGTTAAGCGTGTTGGAAATCCCCACCTGTAAAGGACGTTGGCGTCTCTCAGGGATTTAGTGATGCTTGCCAGTTCTTTTCGTTTCAGCAGGGTTGCGGCCGAGAGATCAGTGAAGAGGTGAACGCTTGCAAAATCTTCCGGTAGTGCCTTCGTGATCCTTGCGGCTCTCATCACTCTATCTTTGCTGGTATAGTAATGGAGTTTTGCAATGGTATCTCTTGGGACTGAAGCCGGAAGAGATTTAGGTTTTGGCAGGCGGTGTATACGATCAATTAGGCTCTCCTGCTGTGTCAAGTCGGGGACCAATGCTTGGAATAGGCGCGCAGCGTAGGAGGGAAGGTCCTGGGGTAGAACCTCTTCGGGAATACCGCGGAGGCGAATATTGCTGCGCCTGTCCCTGTCCTCGTGGTCCGCAACTTTGTTCGCGAGGGAGTCCAATTTGGCTCCTAGTTCTGTATAGGCAGCTGCCAACGTGTTATGAGCAGAGATGATTTCCTCTGTCTTGTCTTCAAGATGCGCCGTCCTGTCTCCGAGCGCTTGGATTTCCGTTTTGATGTCTCTCGACATTTTCATCATGTCAGCTTGGAGAGATGCTTTCAAGGTTTGCAGCATTTTGTGGATGGAAAGGTCGGTTGCCGGTGTTGCTGCCGGTTCCGAGATGGAGGTAAGATCGCTGCGGTCCGAGTATGCGGAGGGTGAATACTGCGCGCCGGCGCCATCTTGGGCCTGTGCGCGTGGTGGCGTCAGTGCCGAAACTTGTAATGCAGGCTGTTTGTGTTTCGGTCTTTTGGCTGATCTTGATGCCATGTTGTACCCGGGCACTTCAGTGTGTCGGTGTGAAGTTTTGGGGTACCCACTGCTTGTCAAATCGCTGTGCAGGGTCGGTGTCTCACGGAGCTAGACTTTCATGCGACTTTCTCGGTGAGCTGTCAGGCCACGCCCCCCCGTAAAACACTTTTTAAGTGTAAAGTCATAGCTTAGCATTTTTCCAAGGAGTCTGTCCTTTTTGATTCATTTCATAATCTCTTTAGAACCCTCCAGCAGACAATGGCAAAGCCCACAGTGTAGATTGCCTGCAGATTGAAGATGCTGATTTGTGAAATATTTTTTTCTTATTAGCATTTTCAAAATACTAACTTATATTTACACTGTTCACTTTGGTCTCTTTGTCATATTATTATTTGGAGGAGAGTTTATCGTTTTCTTTTATCTAGAGATGATTGAGTTATTAATCCCTTGTCAGTTATGTGTGCATTTTCCTTCAAGTTGCTTACGGAATTTTTATATAATACTGGATTTTAACTTATATATGTAGTTTTTATATTTGCTCTATTGTTTTCTACCTTTATTTCATCTGCCCCCTTGGGGTTTCGCTCTTGGGGGAGTCTTTTTTCCCCCTCCCTGTTTTCTTCACAGGGTCTCTCTCCTTTTCTTCACCCTCTCGGTCCGCCGGCTTTCTCCGCCGTCGGACCGACTGTCTCACACTTTCCCTGAGGGTAACGCTCACCCTCCACCCCCCTTTTTCCTCCACACGGTTTCACAGCCGCTCTCACTGTAGCCGCACGGCGGGAAACCGTTTTTTCCCGCTCCTCCGGCGGCCATCTTGGATCTCGCGTCTCGCGAGATCCACGGCCGCCATCTTGGGAGCATTGCGGTCTCCTCATTCCGGCGCCCGTACACACAGTAACCGGACACAACCAGGCAGGGGTCCCCAGGTCAGTCATCTATAAAGTTATTTACCTGTGCTTGGGGTGTGGCCCCATAATTAAAAACTATTTTACTGCCTACTGGTGCTTTTGCACACTTACAGGGTGAAGCCCTATATTTAGTACCGCTGCTAGCAGGTGGATTTCGTGCCACCTATATATATTTGAGCATTTATACCTGGGTGTGGCCCAGAAGAAAAATCCCAATATTCCCTGCTGGGGAAACTGGTGCTTTTTTACTACCAGATTTATCATATTCAACCTGCTGGGGTTTGCCTTTTTACACTTCACTGTGTTTTATATATATACCTATACCTACCCTGCTGGGGTTAACTGGGTACTGCAGGTAGCCCAACCTTTTCTGTGCTTCAAGCTATTACAGCGGCCCAACTCCTATTATCATGGATACACCTCAAAACCCTGCAGACTTCCAAACCATGATTGCGGAAGCCATCTCCGCCTCTATGGAGAAAGCATTATCCAGGGTTATGACGGCAACTGCCGATCAGACTAAAAAAGTCACAGCAGCCCAAGCCCATGACGATGACTCTGAGGCTTCAGAATCCCATGCCCAGGCCGACTCACGGCCCAGCAAACGCCACTGGAAGGGCAAGGAAAGGAATGACAACCCGGGCAAAGGCAAGGCACCTGCCAAACGCCACAGGCCAGCCCCACCCACCCCCGCCCATTACTCCTCGGACGAGGGGGAAGAACAAACACGCTCCATGGCTGTGTTAGATGAGTGGCAGGCCGCAGATTCCGATCAAGACAATGACTGGGGCTCGGACACGGGATCCCATACGGGTCTCCTAAAAGGCACCTTCTTGGACGACATCCAACTGCCGGACGACCCCACACCGGTCCAAGAAGAAGGGGAAGCCATTCTGGACCCCACGGGGCAACGTCTATTCGACCCCCGCAATATACGGCACCCGCGTTCGGGGGACTGGACCCCCCCCGACCATCTCTCCAAATTTATGCACCGTTGGCTCCGCAAACCCCTGGACAAAACGGTGCGCAACCGACTACGTTCGGAATGACCTCGCCCTTCCCTTCCCGACCACCTGGCCCAAACCCCCGAATTCGACCAGGTCATGAACACATTCATGTCTCGGGGTGGCCTCGACCCCAGGAGAGGAGTGGAGAAGGGCTTCCACGGAGTTCAAGACAAACTCCTAGACTCTATTGGCCCACTTTCCCGCATCATGTTTTTGGCGGACGATGCTTTTACAAGGGCTGACGAATTTGATACCAGCATGGTTAAAGAGTGGGCACACGATATAAGAGAATGGGCACAGAGGTGCTTTTGTTTTGTTGGTAACACCAACGTAGCCCTCTCCTCTGAGAGGCGTAAAGCAGCGCTGCTCCGTATTGACGGAAAGCTGGTGGAATTGGGCACCAAGGAGTTGGGACCGCTTGCACAGGGCAAATTGTTTGGGGAAGCCTTCCTCAAAGAGCTTAATAAGCACGTAAACATTTTCACCTCGCTCAATAAGGCTCAAACTTCAATGAAGCGAGTATTCAGGGGCTACCCCAGTCGGGGTGTTTTTGGACGGGCTGGCCGCTACAGGGGCCGAGCAGCCAGCCGTTTTTGGCCCTCTGGCCCCCGCTCACACAGACCCCAACCCTTCTACCCGGAAGTGGGTTTCAGGCAGCCCTTTTCCTACACCCGTGGAGCAGACAGAGGCAGAGGACCTCGTAGCCGTGGCAGAGCACGCTTCCCCACAGGTAAGCATCATAATGCCTCAATGTCCACTAACCCCGTATACTGCAGGTCGTATCACTCTGTCTTTTCAGAACTGGACAGCCATCTCCACGGACGCATGGATCCTCCAGACGGTCCAAGGCTACATCATAGATTTTGTGGAAACCCCGTCCCAGACCGCCCCCCCCGTACCCCATTCAATGCTCCAAGGAAGATCGCCTTCTAATCGATGGCGAACTACGGGAACTCAGGGCCAAAGGAGCGATAGAACCCGCTCACGACCAAAACGGCTTCTTCAGCAACATTTTTCTAGTAAAAAAGAAATCCGGAGACTTACGGCCGGTTATAAACCTAAGGAAGCTCAATGCTTTCGTAACATACAGACATTTCAAGATGGAAGGTATCCATCTCCTAAGAGATCTGCTCCAAGAAGGGGACTGGTTCACAAGACTGGACCTCAAGGACGCCTACCTATCGGTACCCGTCCATACATCCTGCCGACAGTTCCTCAGATTCCGATGGCAAGGCCGCCCCTGGCAGTTTACATGCCTCCCCTTCGGCCTCAGCTCAGCACCGTGGTGCTTCACCAAACTACTGAAGCCAGTAGTGTCTCGACTACGCACTCAAGGAATTCGGTGCATTATTTACCTGGACGACCTGCTACTGTTTTCCTCAGACAGGTACAGTCTAACACAACACACACAATATACCACCCGACTCCTCATGTCCCTAGGTTTCGTGGTGAACTTTCAAAAGTCGGAAGTATCCCCAACCCAGAAGATACAATTCCTGGGCTTCGAGATAGATTCCAAGACCAGCACACTACGGCTCCCGACCTCAAAGATCACAGCCATCAAGAAGGAAATACGCAGAGCCATTCGTAGCCACTCCATTCCACTCCGCAACCTGGCTCGGATCTTGGGCTTGCTATCCGCATCTATCCAGGCGATATTCCCGGGTCCACTCCACTACAGAGCGATGCAGCGCTTGAAGGCTTCCTTCCTCCGCCAGAACCCTTCGTACGACCAAACGGTTCCGGTGACGGAGGAAGTCAAAGAAGAACTTGGATGGTGGTTGGACAGCATGGAAGCGTGGAATGGCCGAGCCATCTTCGGGAACACGCCCGACATGGTCCTGGAATCAGATGCCAGCCTCTGGGGATGGGGCGCCACCTGCGAAGGCAGTTCGACGGGAGGCACTTGGACTTCCCAGGAACTCAAACTCCACATCAACTGCCTAGAACTTCTAGCGGGTCGTTTGCAATTCGCAGCCTAGCGAGAAACCGGACCAACTGCTGCATCCTCCTCCGGATGGACAATGTGTCAGCGGTCCGTTACATCAACAGACTGGGAGGGGCCCGGTCCAGACTCCTCTCAGAGATTACGAAAGAAATATTTGAGTTTTGCCTTCCCCGGAAAATCTCCCTCATGGCAGAATATCTCCCGGGCGAAACGAACCTGACAGCGGACTGGTTCTCTCGCCATTGGCGGGACAGCAGCGACTGGAGACTGGACCCAACGATCTTCCATCGCCTCTCGGTCAGGAGAGGCCCCCTCCACCTAGACCTCTTTGCATCTCGCAACAACAGACAGACGGACGAGTACTTCAGCTGGCTACCAGATCTGGAGAGCAAAGCAGTAGACGCCTTTCTCCAACCATGGCCACCCAGGGGCGCTTACGCCTTTCCCCCATTTGCCATGGTGGCAAGGACGATACAATACTTAAAGACGCAACGCGGGTCTCTGCTCCTCATCACTCCCCTATGGCAGAGCCAACCATGGTTCCCGGACCTTCTAGCGTCATCCTACAGGGATCCTCTCCTCATACCGTCCTACCCGACACTCCTCACAGACCCGAGAGGGAACCCCCATCCTCTCATTCTGGAAGACCGCCTCACTCTAGTAGCCTGGACTCTTTCAGGGGCGCTTGGCGGACCGAGGACTTATCGCAGACAGCTAGAGACCTCTTATGGGATTCGTGGGCACCAGGAACCAGACAATGCTATCTTGCAGCATGGAATTCCTGGTCCGCTTGGTGCAGTGAACGGAACTTTGATCCCTTTACGGCACCTGTAACGGCCATCTTGAATTTTCTCTCCCACCTATACTCCGCGGGCAGGTCTTACCGATCCCTCAACGTCGTGCGCTCCGCGATTTCAGCGGCTCACGTTCCGGTCCTGGGTACACCCGTCGGGAAAAACCCTCTGGTATGCCGCCTCCTCAGGGGCATCAGACTTCAAAGGCCCCCCAGGCCCAAGTACACTCGGTTATGGGACGTGGAAGTCATCCTACAGTTTCTGCGAGACTGGCCAGATAACGACAGACTCTCACTTCGACAACTGTCGGCCAAACTAACACTCCTACTTTGTCTGGTCTCGTTCCGCAGAGTTTCGGACGTGCGGGCTTTCGACATTGACGCCTTCTCGGTCTCCCCCGAGGGAGTTACCTTCCAAGTGTCACGTCGTACGAAATCGGATTCCTCGTCGGTCTTCTACCCCTTTTTTCCTACGGAACCGCTGCTTTGCGTGGTTTCTGCTCTGCGTCGATATGTTCAGGTCACTTCCCTCCTTCGGGTCTCATCTTCGGGACAACTATTGGTGTCTTATGTTAGACCTCACGTTCCCGTCTCTACTACCACCCTTGCCAGATGGGTACGTTGGATCCTGTCTCTAGCAGGTGTGGAAGACACCTTCGGTGCCCACTCCGTTCGCGGAGCGGCGGCCTCGTCGGCTTTCTCCGCGGGAGCATCACTGGCAGACATCCTACGAGCCGCGGATTGGTCACGCGAAGCGACCTTTCGGACCTTCTATTTCCGCCCAAACTCGGGGGCAGCCGCGTCTCTCCTTCATCAGCGTTAAAAATGCAAAATATGAAGCCTCCTGTCATGTGGTAAAATTGAAGATTATGCTAGCGTTAGTGTACTTATAATCTTAATTTTAGTAATGACAGGAGGCGAGTATTTTCCCACCCTCCGCACCCTCGAGGGATGAAATCTCATGTAAGTATACCTATACTCTATATATTCCTTCATATTTTCTACCTGGTATATATCAGACTTGTACCTTGTTTAACTACAGCTTCGTTACTGTTATCTGTCATACTTAGACTAGTTACATTTCGTTAGTGCTGGGTTTATTACATTACTGCAAACAGTTGCCAGACCGGTTCCTAACCTTTTCCACGCTCTCTTTCAGCATAACTTCAAGACATTACAGCTTACACTCAGGATGGACATGTTTGGACCTTCCTTCAGAAACCAGGACTTCGCAATTGGAAAAGTCATCTGTTGTTGCATGTTTGGATCACCTAGGACTTCGTACTTGAAAAGTCACCCGTTGGTGCATGTTGCAAGACTTTATCCGTTTTAAAAAATGTATTTGTATTTGATGTCGCTCTCGAAAGAGGGGGAGGAGCCTCATTACTGTGAATACTATACCTCCTACTTTCTTTTGATTGGTTAATGTTTTCACCTTTTTTTTTCTTTACTGCTATGTGAGTTAGTAAAGAGAGTTAATGCAAAATAATCGCCTCCTGTCATTACTAAAATTAAGATTATAAGTACACTAACGCTAGCATAATCTTCAATTTCAAGCTTGGAGTTTAGGTGCTCCACCTGTGCTCTTAATGAATATTTTGCCTGCAGCATTTCAAAGTGATAATGCAAATATACAGAAAATCTTTAAATCGTTAGAAAATATTTTGTGACTCAATGAGGTACTTGACTTGATAGTGTCGGAAGAGGCAGGTTAGGCTGCAGGACCACTCTCCTGATAACTATTATTATTATTATTTTATTTATATAGCACCAGCAAAATTCCAAAGCGCTGTACAATGTCTGGACTAACAGACACGTAATTGTAACCAGACTAATGGACGCACAGGAACAGGGGGGATGAGGACCCTGGTGAATGAGCTTACATGCTAGAGGGAGTGGGGTATAGTGACACACAGGGTATAAGTAGGGTAATAAAATAGGTTGCTAGAATAGGGAACTTAGTAGGTTGTTTTTGACAGTTGCAGGAGAGGAATCATGGGGGGAGGGGGAGCGAATTAAAATCTGCTAACAGTTTAAATGATATACGCTCCTGAATAAGAAGGGAAGGGAGTTCCACAGAAAAGGTGCAGCCCTTGAGAAGTCTTGGAGCCGAGCATCAGATGTGGGAGTACGGACAGAGGATAGACGTAGGTCTGTAGCAGAGCACAGGGGCCTCGATGGGACATACTTGTGTATTAGGGAGGATAGGTAGGTTGGAGCAGCATTATGTAGGGACTTGTAAGCAAGCACCAGAATCTTAACTGGAAACCAATGTAGGGACTGACAGAGCTGGGAGGCGTGGGAGAAGCGGGCGGACAGGAAAATGAGCCTTGCCGCCGCGTTCATAATAGATTGCAGCGGTGCAATCTGAGAACATGCAAGACCACTGAGAAGGAGATTGCAGTAGTCAAGACGAGAAAGAACAACAGCATGGACTGGCACCTTAGCCGCGTCTGGTGTAAAATAAGGGCGGATGCAAGCTATGTTTTTGAGATGGAAGCGGCAGGATTTGGCGATCAACTGGACATGACTGGTGAAGGAGAGGTCGGAGTCAAAGAGAACACCTAGGCAGCTAGCCTGTGAGGTAGAGGTGATGGTGGCTCCATTGACTTGGAGGCAGACAGACACGGGAGTAGCAACACTTGAGGGAGGAAAGACCAAAGTTCTGTTTTGGACAGGATGAGTTTAAGGAATTGAGCAGCAATCCGATTGGAAATCACGGAAAGGCAGTCAGAGACACAAGTCAAGATGGGAGAGATCAGGAGAGGACAGGTAGATTTGTGTGTCATCTGCATATAAATTATATTGGAAGCCAAAGGAGTTGATGAGTTTAACAAGGGAAGCAGTATAGATGGAGAACAGTAGGGGACAAGGACTAGACCTTGGAGGACACCAACAGAGAGAAGTTGGGGAGAAGAGGCAGAGCCAGAGAAAGAAACACTGAAAAAGCGCTGGGAGAGGTAGGAGGAGTACCAAGAGAGAGCAGTATCTTATAGACCGAGATTATGGAGAATGAGAAGAAGCTGTTGATGATCAACAGTCTCAAAGGCAGCAGAAAGATCAAGGAGAATTAGGATAGAGTAATGGCCGCGAGATTTAGCAGCGATTAAATCGTTGGATACTTTGGTCACAGCTGTTTCAACTGTGACGAGTGCGGAATCCAGACTAAAGCGGGTCAAGCAGAGAGTTGGATTCGAGGAAGTCTGTCAATCTCGCATACATAACGCTCTCAAGGATCTTGGAGGCAAACGGCAGTAGCGATATAGGGCGGTAGTTGGATGGGGCCTGAATGAAAAAAAAAAATGTTTTTATTTTCAATCTGATGTTAACTTACTTTAAAAGTATTATCTCCTGCTCTGTAAATTGAGCTTAAATTACATACTAAAGGCTCCTGCAGAGTCTAGCAAGCTATTAACAGAGCAGGAGATAAGAAATGTTAAATTTAACAGAATTTGCAATAAAGGAAGTGTAAACATTACATGACTCTTTACATTTCACAGGAAGTTTGTGCAAGTCACATGCAGGTAGGTGTGAATAGGGCTGCATAAACACAGTGATTTAATTCCTTAATGGCAGAGAATTGAGCTGTGAGAATGCATACACCAAAACTGATTCATAAGCTAAAGTTATTTTGATGACTATAGTGTCGCTTTATGGAAGAGGATAACGTTAAATGGAACTACTGAGCTGCAAATTATAGGAAGATCCTATTAGTTCCAGGTAGTAGTGAGACAGCAGTGAAAGCTGAGCAGTTGAAACCCCAGGTGAAACTGCCACAATAAAGACGCAAGTCAGTGAGGCTTCAAAAAGGTTACAGGAAGGGTCTCAAGACAGTTTTCAGAAGTGGCTTGATGTGTTTCTGAACTCTAAAGTGTTTTTGGCAACTAAAATAAATTATGAATACATTTATGAATCTACAGAAAAATAAGGAGTAAAAGTCAATACCACAGAATATGCTGAAATTATGCTGGTTTTATTACAGCGACAAACATTACCTTTGCGTCTGCTGTGAGTTTGCTAAAAGTACACTGATCCCCATAAAACCAGATATTACAGTTTAATATTCTAGAGAGAGAGAAAGCTAATTTCCTTAAAGCCTCAGACATAGCAATTGAGTCTGCTGAGAATAAACTGATTTCCTTAAAGCCACAATGATGACAGCACATTGTTACAGGCTAATGATCCTGTTCAGTGACTACTGAGAAAAACTAGATATTTTTGCCAGAAGCTCAAGCAAGGTAAAGGGTCAGAGGGGGGTCTGCCTTGATGATGTCTAGGGGGGTCTGCCTTTATGTTGGCAGGTGGGCATTCCCTCCAGTGGCCATTGGAGTAACTAAATGACCTCCATTTGTTTAAATATACATAGGGATTAAGGAGAGAGTGCAGGTAACTTTTTGGGCCAGAGTGGGATTACCCAGAAGTCAACATAGACTGCCGCCTAGGGCCTTGGTTCAGACAGGCCCCTGGTGGTCCCCTGTCTGGGTCTGGTGTTCCAGCTCAGTCTGTAAGGAGTCCCTCCTTGAGGCAGGAGCGATATCAAAATATTTCTTTGCTGCCCTGTGCCCCCTCAGTACCATGATAGAGTGTTGTGGGCAGCACCTCTATTGGGTGCAAATATCTGTAAGAGCTCTATTGCAGTCTCAATGTTTATCAATAACTCAGAATGTAGCATCCATCACTTAGAATCATTATCAGGGGATGGGCAGGGCCGGTGCAAAGATTTCTGCTGCCCTAGGCATAGATCCATTTTGCCGCCCCCTCATGTTACTCACTCACTGACAGACACACACTGGCAGACACACACGCTCATGGACAGGCACACAGACACACTCAATGACACACATGCACTCACTCACTGACACAAACACACACAGAAACCCACTGACAGACATACACGCACTCACTGACAGACAGACACACACACACACACACTTGTTGACAGACACACACTCACTGACACACACACACACACACACACATAGACACTCACTGACAAACCCTCACTCGCTGACAGACAGACAGGCAGACACTCACTGACATACATACACTCACTGACAGACAGACAGACAGACACACACACACACATAGACACTCACTGACAGACAAACACTCACTCGCTGACAGAAACACAGACAGACAGACAGACACTCACTGACATACATACACTCACTGACACACACACACACAGGCAGACACTCACTGACACACACACACACACAGACACTCACTGACATTCAAACACTCACTGACAGACAGACACAGACTGACACACACACTCACTGACACACACACTCACTGACACACAGCCTCTCTACCTCCCTGGGGTCCAGTGTGGGGCAGCTCCTCACTCCTCCAGCATGCTGTTTAGTATGCCAGGGCAGGAATGACGTCATATTCCAGCTCCCGGCATCAAAGAGGGCCCACGAGGGAGGAGTGGGAAGCTGAAAAAACAGCCTCCCACACCGCCCACAATAGAGCAGCCTGCCTCCTGTCCCCCTCTCCTCCGCTCATTTCTTTGGTATTTCTTGGCAGAGCAGGCACCTGCCATCAAGGTAAGCAGGTGCCTGCTCTGCCTTACCTAGCAGAGCTTCGGGGTGCCCTGAGGTGGCCAGATGGCCTCTCTATTCCAGAAAACCATAGAAATACAGCGTTGTCTAAAATTTTTTGCTGATACCATCACAAGAAGAAAGACGTTTCAAATGGTTACTCTAAAGTTTTGGGATGCCAAGACTGCCCACCATTGGAGGTTCATAATGCATTTTATAATGAAAAATGGGACTACAAGACTCATTTTATGGATAGAGTAAGGCAAGAAACTCGTACATTTCTGTGAAATGGATATAGTCTCCACTTGGAAAAAAAATTGCTCTACTTGCTCATTACTGCTTTTCCCATATAGATGGGGGTTCTGCTTTTTGTTGTTTCTTTTTCTTTGTTTTTGCTTGAAAAGTGGCAGGAAAAACAGTGGTGTTCAGGTGTTTTAAGAATTATTGGTTTAAAGCTTTCATGGAAATTGTAATAGAGATCAACATTTTGGAATGGTTAAACCTCTATTTTGGTTTTTGTTTAATTTTTTTACTGTGTTCAAAAGAGGTGTGTATTCATCCTTTTTCCTGTTTGGTTGCATAAATAATTTTTGGGATACCCTCTCAAACCATGTGTATATATAGAAAAAAATGACATTCAGGTGTAAATATCTTTATTCCTTTATCATTTTTTTTTTTTTTTTCAAATTTGTATTTTATTGGTTTTTGTTGGTTAAGGGTATTAGGGGTACAGAAAATAGAAAGTGGGAGGGTTATTCAAACATGAGATACATTCAGCTTGACAACAATGGTGATGTAGCATTATACAACCAATAAAGATACAGACATATGTGTGGTTCAATTTAGTCTTTGTACATTTGTTATTTTAACCCCTTAAGGACACATGACGTGTGTGACATGTCATGATTCCCTTTTATTCCAGAAGCTTGGTCCTTAAGGGGTTAAGGTATATTGCTAGTATGTGAGAACCGTATATAACATCCTTGCTTTTGACTTTGCAATACTAACATTTGGGTAACCTTGCAAGTGTTGTCTCGTCTGCCTCCTTAGAGGTCTGGATGTCATGAGCCTGTAGTTGAGGTCAAGAACTAAGTAAGGGGGTTGTGGTGGGAGAGTGGAAACTGGTGGGTTGGGAAGGTATTCAGAGGGATATGGGGGTGTGTGAGTATCACCATGGTTGGTGACCGATGACGTTTTCTATGACTGGGGTACTACCAAAGGGGGCCTGGGGGGAAGGTCGGGACTAATTCTCATCGTCCCTTCTGTCTTTTCCTGTCTGCATCTGTACTCTTTCACTTATACCTCCAAATTTTTCTACCCATTTGTCCCAAGAAGCCACAAACTGTTGCGTTTTAGTCGGGGATGAAATTGACATCCTCTCGTATAAGTAGAATTGCTGTACTTTGTCTGTCAACTGTGACAGAAGTAGGCAGTTGTTTGATTTCCAGTTAAGTGTGATGAGATTTCTTGAAGCTAGTAGCACTAGCGCCACTATTTGTTTTTGACCTGGATTTAGGTCTTTTGGAAGTAGTAGCAATAAGCAGATTGATGCCGTCAGTTCAAACTGTGGGATGTCTAGTGTGTCTAGGAGTGACCTCGTTGTGGCCCATAAGGGTCGTATATTTTCACAGGACCACCACATATGATGTAATGTGCCTGTAGCTGAGTTGCATCTCCAGCACTTCGGGTCTGACTTGGGGTATATCTGGTGGAGTCTGTTTGGTGTCATGTACCACCTGTACAACAGCTTTCTGTGGGCTTCTATGTGTGTGAAGCACTTTGTCCATTTGGACAGCCCGTTTAGTGCGGAGAGCCACTCTTTGTCTGATAAGGTCAAGTTACAATCCCTTTCTCAATGTGTTTTATGTGAGTGTGGTTTGCAGGGCCGCCACCAGAAATTTTGGAGCCCCTGGGGCCCGCCTCCAATTACTGCCCACTGGGTCCACACACAGACACAAATGCACACACTGATACAAAAGGACACAGATACATACTAACAGACACACATACTGAAACAGACATACACGCATACAGGCATACATACTGACACACACATACTGAGACATACACACAGGCATACATAGTGACAGACAGACACCGACATACATACACACACACACATTCATACATACAGACACTGACATCCATACACACATACATTCATAATGGCATACAGACATATACAGACATACATTCATAATGGTATACAGACATACATACATACATACATACATACATACATGCATATATACAGACATACTGACAGACATACATGCATACAGACTGACATACATGCATATATACAGACATACATCCATACACACATACACACAGACCTACGTTCATAATGATATGCAGACATACATTCATATTGACATACAGACATACATATATAATGACATACAGACATACATATATACATACATAGACATACATACAGACAGACAGACAGACATGCATACATATGGACAGACATGCATACTTATGGACAGACATGCATACATATGGACTGACATGCATACATATGGACAGACATGCATACATATGGACAGACATACATGCATGCAGACAGACATACATACACATACATGCATCCAGACACACAGACATACATGCTGTAACAAACCACCTCTTTTACAGGTAGGGTTGTCACAGATCTTGCAGTAACCACCGCCTTCTATGGTATATAAAGTCCAGGACACAGTCAGCTCAGTTTTCCTTTTTTTATTCAATAAGAAAACAGGTGCTTTAAATAATAACAAAAACAAACAAAATCCCTTGCTCTTACTTGAGCTCTTACTAGACAGGAAATTTCTATCTGCAATTGGGTGGCTTTCTCACCAATTTTCCAAACAAAAGAAATGTCCTTGCAATGAACACAGTTGTCATTCACTCTCCTAGCAGTCTTTTTCTCCCTCACTCTGCAGCAGGCTGCCCTCTTCATTTAAAGGCCTGTCTACTAATTGACTAGCTACAGGTGAGTGTCAATTTAGTTAACTCTTAAGTCAGATCTAAATTGTGGTTTGTTACACAGCAACTAATGCTGTTGGAGCATTGGCCCACCCTACTCTCCAAATACTCCGCCCCAGGGACCTGCAGAACCTCAGCAATGTAGATTGCAAACACTAACATCTTCCCTGGGGCATTTAACTGAAAATTCTCAGGTTGCAGTTTAGCAAATCAGGTCTGATGTATCTTCCATCAACCACAATGCCACTTTTACGCTCACAATGCATACAGACAGACATACATGCATACAGAAAGACAGACATACAGACAGACATGCATGCATCCAGACAGACATACATACATAGACATACATGCATACAGACATACACATACAGACAGACATACATGCAGACAGACAGACATACATACACATACATGCATACAGACACACAGACATACATACAGACACAGACATACAAACAGACAGACAGAGACATACAAACATACATACATACATACATAGACAGACAGACATACATACATAGACATACATACATAGACAGACATACATACATACATAGACATACATACATAGACATACATGCATGCATACAGACATACATACACAGGCAGACAGACATACATGCATACAGACACACACATACAGACAGACACAGACATACAAGGTAGGTGTCTACTCTGCCATAGTGCAGACCTTGTGAGGTGCCCTACGGGTGCCAGCTGACCGGCTCTTGGTTCCCTGTGACTGTCAGAACACAGAGGACCTGGTTGCACGCTCAACTTTAGCGACCCCTATTGTTCCGCCACTGGATCCAGCACAGAGGCCTATAATTGGTATATTCCCTGGCACACACTTTCCGTTTTACAAGCTGTTTAATCTTGACTAAGCTTTATGGAATGGAACACCATTGTGTGGAAACCATGTCCAACTATAGGTTGGAGGTAATGCTATAAGCTTGTATTACATACTGCCCTTGATGAGGTGAGTTGGAAGAGATTTATGGAACGGAGAGAGACCTTGTGCCAGACAGATGTCATGAATTATAATAATAAAATTAATTTAATTGTGGAACAGCAGGAGGTTTAGGATTAAAATCTCTTTTTTGCACATCTGTCTCTCTAAATGTTTTCAGATTGTCATACAAAATGTAACATAAGAAAAACAACACCAAGGTAAGCATAAAATATAATATTGAAATTTTATGTTTATTACTTAAGAAAAAAAACTCTAATTGTCACTCTGTGAGTGTAGCCATTGTTGGGAGTACAGACACTTGTCACTTACCGACCGGGTTCCGTTCCAACGGCCCGGTCATAGAACAAATTGGTCGGTAAGTGAGGTATTTAAGGAATTCCCTGTTCTGGTGCGTTTCGTCTGTGTTCGGGGAAATTTCACCAAATATAGATTAGAGGAATTCCCTGTTCTCGTGCGTTCGTCTATGTTCGGGGAAGTTTCCCTGAACATAAACATGAGCACCAGAGCAGGGAATCCCCACTATGGCTCGCACTCTTATGCCTGGTCGTAAGTGCGATCCGTCGTAAAACAGGTAGGTCGCTAAATGAGCGCCACCTGTATACCTATTTGTTGAAAGTATAGCTAGTGTTAAAAGTGCAGCTATTGCTGGGAGTGAAACTATTATTGGATTGCAGCTAACACTTATAGAAGTATAGCCAATGCCTTACATTTTCTCCATGCTCACCGCTGCATACCACGTACATCTCAGAAAACTCCCTTCTGTTATCACCCTCTAAGCTCCTATTTTATACAAATTTTTGTGTGACAATTAGTGGGATTTTCTGCCCTTGCTATTGTCCTCGCAGTTTCTTCTCCACTGGATCTATCTTTACCTTTTTCTCATCTCTGCCTACAATCATCAGTAAGCCAAGTTTAGAAAACTGTTTTCCAGCTTGCAGTCAGTCTTAAATTATTAGCCCACCATTCACAATCTTATTTTGTGCAAGTAAACCTTTGGGAAAAATAAAACCATAGTGCATCAAATATTTTTTTTTTTTAAATTGTGTGTATCTTATGGGATACAGTGCAATCTACAGTTTTTTTACAAACCTGGGCCTGAACAAATCAGTGCAATATATCTTTTGTGAAAAGAAAAAAAAGGAATGTGCTTTACTTTTTACTTTACATTTACCCTAATAATTTTTACTTCAAGATTTACTAAATTTTAAAAATACTCCTTTGCTGGTTCTTTTTAGAATGCACTTAGAGAGTGTATAAACAGCAAATACTTTGTGTTAACACACAGGACTTGCATACATACATACATGCACACACACAGCTCATTTTCCAGCCACCCTCCTGTCTCTTACCTTTTCTTTGCAGGAGGGTGGCTGGGGATGATGGGAGTCAGCGTGGCTCACCCTTCACTGCCTGGCTCTCCCTCTTCACGGCTGGGCGTGCGCTCCTGACCACTTCCTCCCAGCAGCACTTGCGGCTGCTTTTTTTTTTTTTTTTTTAAAGGGGCCCGGTCGCGCTATACAACGGCCACAGCGCTGACCGGGCCCCTGAAGGAGGGGGCTCATCGGGTGGCCCTAAGTGTGTGGGCCACCCGATGGGCCCCACACGTGGGGCCAGGGCCGCCGGGCCCGTGACAACTGTTATGGTTGTCACCCCCTGATGGCGGCCCTGGTGGTTTGGATGGCATAAGTTCTTGCCATGCGTTGTAGCATAGCGAAAGTGCTTTGGGTTTGGTAGGTGCGGACCAACATCTTTCAATGAGTGAGCAGGGGGCGACTCGTACTGAAGGTGTTAGGCTGTGCGGGGTTACCTGTAGGTATGAAAAGGTGGCTCTGCTAGGGAGTTGCCACTTTAATTGCAGGGCCGGGAAGGGTGTTACTTTCTTGTCAGTCATCAGTTGAGATATAGATTTGATCCCCGCCCCGTGCCAGTCTTGTAGTGGTATGCCTGGCACTATTGCCTTGAGGGTCGATATGGGTGCCCTGGGTGGAAGGAGGCGCTGTGACCCATGGCTCCCATGAATTCGTCCCACATCGCAACTGTGAGTTGGGTGGTAGGGAAGAGATCATTGCGCGGGGTCCTTAACTGTTTGGGTGTCCATAAGTAGTCAGTGAGCGAATAGTTGCCAAATTGTGCTCTCTCCATGTCTACCCATTGGATCGTGTCAGGCGGTGTGTGCAGTAGTACACTAGAGGTCAGGATTGCTGCCCTATAGTATTGTCTAATGTTAGGGAGGCCTACACCTCCGGAGCTGGTGGCCGTTTGCAGTAGTGCCATGGACACTCTAGGTTTTTTGCCCCCCCAGATGAATGTGCTGCATAGTTTTTGGAGTGTTTTGCAGTAGTGGTTGGGGATTTTGAGGGGAAGCATCCTGAAGACATAGAGGATGCGGGGTAGGATCATCATCTTGTATGCATTAATTTTCCCTAGCCAGTCAAAGTTGTACGTGGTGCGGAGGACGTCTGTTTGGGTTTTTGGCAGGTTAACGGGTAGGGCTTGGGTTTTATCTTGATTTAGTTTATAGTAGGATACCTTTCCAAATTGTTGTATGAGAGTCAGCATATGGGGCAATGACTGGGAGGGGTCTGTTAATGCCACAAAGATGTCGTCTGCGAATAGGGCTAAGTTGTACCGTGTGTTGCGTATAGGAATTCCTTGTATTTCAGGGTGTAATCTAATTTTACATGCCAGCGGTTCGAGGGCCAATATGTATAGCAGGGGGGAGAGGGGGCATCCTTGTCGGGTGCCATTTGTGATGGAGAAGGGGCTGTATAGGAAGCCACCATGTGAGACCCTGGCTGCTGGGTTGTGGTATAATGCCATTATACTCTTAATGGTGGGTTCAGGGAAGTTATATTTGCTGAGGGTTTTGGCCATATAAGTCCAATTCAAGCGGTCGAAAGCCTTCTCTGCATCTAGTGCTAGAAAGAGGCCCTCTGTGCCGCCCGCATCAAGTGTTGCTAATATGTTTAGGATTTTCCTGGTGTTGTCTGACCCTTGCCGACCTTTTATAAACCCTGACTGGTCATTGTGTACTAGTTTATGGAGGAGAGGGGCTATGCGGTTGCTGATAAGTTTGGCATATATTTTGGCGTCTCCATTAAGTAGGGAGATAGGCCTGACGTTTTTACATATGGTGGGGGGTTTGCCAGGTTTGGGGAGAGTGGAAATGTGGGCTAGCAGTGTTTCATCTGGTAGTGCACCTTTGGTAGCGCAGTGGTTCATAAAGTTTAGTAGGTGTGGTGAAAGGATGGTGGAGAATTGTTGGTAGTAGGCATTCGTGAAACCATCAGGGCCTGGGGATTTGTGTGCTGGAAGTTGGGAGATAACTTCCGTGAGCTCACTAGGGGAGAAGGGTCTTTGGAGCAAGTCCCAATCTCCGTTTTGTAGTTTCGGTAGGTCGAGGCCTGTCAGGAATTTGTCAATGTCTTCGTTTGATGGTATGAACATGTTGGGGTCATTTTTTAAATTATATAATTCCCCGTAGTATTGTGCGAACAGGTCTACAACATCTTGTGGATTCAAAACCTTCCCCCCTTTGTTATTGATTAGGAAGGCAATCTTGGAGGCGACTTTTTTCTCCTTTAATTGGGAGGCCAATTTGGCACCTGCCCTGTTCCCATTGGCAAAGAAGTTGTGATTAGCTTTGCGCAAGAGATAATTTGTCTTATTTAGTTCTATATTTCTCAATTGGTTTTGGAGAGCCAGTAGGGTGTTTTGGGTGTTCTTGCATGGGTCTCGCTTGTTAGAGTGTGGCAGTGTGGCAATCTGCGAAACCAGTGCGTTGTATTCTGCTAGTCTTAACTTTTTGGCTCTACTGGCGTGTTTTATGAAACTGCCTCGGATGACTGCTTTGTGTGCTAACCAAAGCTGTTCTACAGAGGTGTCGTGTGACATGTTTTCCGCAAAGTAATGCTGGAGGTCTGTGGTGATTTGTGTAACTATGGAGGGGTCTGCCAGAAGTGTCTCATTTAGTCTCCATGAGCCTCTCCCTTTATAAGGGAATGTTTCATTGATGCTAAGGGTGATAGGCGCATGATCGGACCATGACATCGTACCGATAGAAGCCTCTGCTACTTTCGGCATTAATGTGGCAGGAATGAGAAAGCGGTCGATGCGTGAGTAGCTGTTGTGCACTGTGGAATGACATGTATAATCCACTTCTGTGGGGTGGAGGATACGCCAAGGGTCCATTAAGTGGTGGGAGGTTAGCGTAGTGCATGCCTTAGTTGCTAGGGCAGTTCGTTGTCGCATAGTGCCTCGTGAGAGACCTGTGGCAGTGGATGAGTCAGATTTGGCATCCAATAGGAAATTAGTGTCGCCTCCAACTATTACCTCCCCATATCTGTACATATCAATTACTGCCAGGGTTGAAGTTAGAAAGTCATGTTGATTATCGTTTGGGCCGTATATATTAACTAGAGTGTACGGTGTATTATTAAGTAGGCATTGTAGTATTAGGTATCGCCCTTTCCTATCCGTGATCTTGCGGACCAAGGAGAAGATCTCTTCTTTACTTATTAAAATGGAAACACCCCTCTTTTTGGCTGTGTAACATGTATGGAAATCGTGGGGGAACCATCTGGATGTGAATTTGGGTCTATCTTTCCACCTGAAGTGTGTCTCCTGGAAGAATGCTACTAGCGCACCACATTTCTTTGCTTCTTGTATGGCCAGTCTACGTTTGTTTGGGGAATTAAGCCCTTTTGCGTTTAAAGACATAATCTTAATCACCATATTGTATTCGTAGGATGTGTTGTCCCCTTAGGCAGCAGGGTCCCAGGGGTCTTTTGGGTGTACTCACAAGGGAAGGGGGGGAGGGGTAACGGGGGGAAACTATGTACAATACTCCGTGTGTCACCTCTCGGTGACGAAGGATGCTCTAGGCAACGGAGAAATATGGCTACTGGAGCCTTGGGGGTATACCTCTCGGGGTTAGAGTATCGAGATCCTGATGGGAATGTGATCTACGGTAGTCTGAGTCCGAGCACGCAGCGACCGGGTGTGATCCACCCTCTGCGGCATACGTTTTCAACCTTCTTGTAACATTGCAATATATATATAAAGTTAAACATTAGTTGTGCATTAAATTGAAACGCAAAATAAGAATAAACCTGTATGATAAGTCCACTTGGTTTTGGTGGTGTGAGAACAGTCTAAAGACTTTTCAAGTCGGTGAAAACTCCACTTCTGCCGGTATGTGAGAGGATCTGGGCACTCGGGACCATTCCTTGGTAGATATCTTTGAAGCTTGGGCCTTCATTTGTGCTTTCTGCGGGCTTTTGGATGGGATCGGTACTTCCCACTCTTGGAGCAGTCTTTCGCCTTCTTCGGGATGAGTGATGACTTCGATAGAGCCATTCTTCTTGACCAGCAGCTTTGTGGGAAAGCCCCATTTATAGGGGATGTTCGCGCTTCGTAGCGCCTCTGTCACAGGCGCAAAGGTACGGCGCTTGGTCATGGTAGCCGAGGAGAGGTCTGTGAAGAGCTTGATGTTAGTGTATGGTTCTGGCCATGGGTTGGTGGTTCTAGCTTTTTGCATAATTCTGTCTTTGACCGTAAAGTGGTGAACCCTGGTTATGGTGTCTCTGGCGGTGTCCGGGGGGAGGTGTTTGGGCTTGGGGAGCCGGTGTGTCCTGTCCAGGATGAGGTCAAACTCCGACAGGGAGGGGATTAAGGTCTTGAATAGGTCTTTGACATACCTGGGGAGGTCTGGAGGTGTGATATTTTCGGGTATGCCCCTTATTCGGATGTTATTCCGCCTGCTCCTGTCTTCTTGGTCTGTCACTTTTTCTTCTAGTTCTCTGACCTTATTTTTCAGGGAGGAGTATGCATCTGCCATTGAGTTGTGCGCCTCCACTAGTTCTTCTGTTCTTTCCTCCAGGCGGGTAGTGCGTTCCCCCATGCTATGTATATCTGCTTTGATATCAGCAGTCATCTGCAGGAGGTCTGCTTTGAAGGAGGTTTGTAGTTCTTTCATAATCAGCCTGATAGAGGCATCTGTAGCAGGATTGCCAGGTGTTTGCTGGCTGTCTCCTGTGTCTGGGCTTGGGCCTGGGTCTGGTGTTTGCTGCCCGTCGGCGCCATTTTGTTTTTGCAGCTCCGAGGTTTGCGGCATCTCCAGGAGGGAATTGAGCGTTTTTTGCTTTAGTTTTTTGTTAGCCATGAGGTGTTGGGGTATTCACCTTGCAGGTTGTGGCGTTTTAGGGGGTGTTCGGAAGGTTTACACGCTGTTTGAAGCCGTTTTCGTGCCGCGGTCCGGGAGAGCTCCGGTAAGCACGTCCAATCACATGCGCGGCTAGGACACGCCCCCCTTATCATTTTTTTTATCTCCTGTACAAAGAACAATAAGTACTTTGTAGTGTATGGTTTTAAGAATGACTGCATGAAAGAAATTTTAAAGAGCAATTATACTGGGATGTAAAACATATTTTATATATATTTTTATCTGAGTACAGATGGATTAAACATACCTCATAAAAGGCAGCTCATATTTAAAGATTCTATGTAACAGAATGCAAAAATAATATGTTTACAGGAAACATTTTGTAAGATGATATATGCCTAAATTATGTCATAACATTTTTTTTATTAACAAAGGTCTCCATTCATTAAATTCAGCAAAATCTGCTGGCACATCAGTTTTATTCCATAAGGGCCTACACTTTGATTTGCATTTTGTAAAAAATTATAGTGGAGGGAGATATAATCTTGTGAGGTGTAAGATAAACGGGTACACCCCTAAACATTTACTTGCCTAATGAAAATCAACTACCATTTTTAGATACAGTGTTGGTTAAAGCAATATAGTTATAGAGAGCAAGTTCAAGTTGCTGTAGAATATTTTAACTTGATGATGGATCATATGCTTGATTTAGGATTAATGTACTCCTTTAACAAAATGCGGACTTAAAAAAAAAAAAAAGAGTTTCAAATTCTAAAGAATATTATTAATTAATAATTATTATTATAATTAAAAATAAGATTATTTTTTGTAGACACGTGTTTAGTTGATGCAGTTGAAGGTTCCATGATCTGATGATATCCTAAAGTTCCAACAATTTCTGAATTATGACCTTTGAGCGGAAAGGAGTCATGGATAATTAATGATTATTTTCTTGCTGACCCAATCACTAGAATAAACTGCAATCACTGATCAAGTATAATCGGGTGGGTTTTGTTAAGAGCCATCAGACACAGCCATGAGATTTATGGGGTTTAGTCACCATGCCAGTGCCTTCTTCTGTCTTTAGATGCAATGTAAGCATTTAATGGGTTGCATTGGAAATATATGTGGAATTCATATTATTATATTCACACGTTGGAGTTCTTAATGTGGAGTTTAAAATGGAATAATGAGGCAAAAAGGTGATTCTTTGTTGAACAAATTTACATTTGCCTGCCCAGAATCGCTTGCCGTAGTAACATGCTGCAGATTTAAGATTTCTGTGGAAAAAGCAAGTCTTATGGCTTGAGTGGTGTGTAGACCTATGTTTAACAATTTATTGACTATCCACTGACTTCAGGTGGAAGGGGTTTTCAATCAATTTTTCCCTACCATAACTTTCTTGTGTGTAAAACTAACTAGACAGGCAAAGGAAAGAAAATAAGGAAATAGATTAAGTGGTGATCATGGTGTTACAAACACCAGTGCCCAGTGCAGGAAAGAACGCCCAACGTACGTTTCGGTGCTTAGGAGATGCACCTTCGATCACCACTTAATCTATTTCCTTATTTTCTTTCCTTTGCCTGTCTAGTTAGTTTTACAGGGAGAGAGGCTTTCTTAATTTTAATTATCTCCTTAGCTATAGCACTCTGGACTGGCAAGGGATTGTAGGATCACCTGTATATACTTTATTTGATAGGGGTATTTTGACCATATTATTTTGGCAGTCAGATTTTGGATTTTTGACTCTACCGCGCTGTATATATTTCCAGACTTTGCAGGTAGTCTCACTTTCACACTGAGACTGCTTTGCATATTTAATTGTCGTTCTGTTTTCACTTGGGGTTAAGCCCCTTTGAGACATCTGGAGTCTCATATCGGTACATTCGTTCTTGTGTGACACCCATAACCACTGCCCTTTTTTGGAGAACTAGGGGTTGTGTGCACGGATGCTACACAGGGAATAGAACTTTTGGTTCTTTACGTTTTTCCCTTCTTATTTTTCCCCCTTATAATGCTGATCCTCCTCCTTCGCTTTCCCTGTAAATTAATGGTACTTGCATCAGTCCATCCTTGGAAGCTCGTTGTCTTGGTTTTATTTTTGTTCCTGGCCTCACCTTTGCGCCACATATCCAGTATGTTGCTAAAACCTGTCGATTACACCTTAAAAATATCGCCCGCATCCGCCCCTTTCTCATGCAAGATGCTGCCAAGGAGTTTGATCATGCTCTGGTAATCTCTCGCATGGACTACTGTAATTCTCTCCTAGTTGGTCTCCCCAAAAGCCAAACTGCCACACTACAATTGGCAATGAATGCTGCCGCCAGGCTGATCTTACTTACCCGTCGCTCCTCCCATACCTTGCCCCTCTGTCGATCCTTACACTGGCTTCCTGTATCCTATAGGTGTAAATTCAAAATACTAGCCCTTACCTATAAAGCTCTAACCAACTCTAGTACCTCTTACATTTCTTCCCTTATTCATAGATATGCCCCTTCTTGGTCTCTCCGCTCTGCCTCTGCTTGCACCCTTACTGCTAACTCGCGCTTGCAGTACTTCTCGCAGATGGCTCCCTTCTTTTGGAACAGTCTGCCTACCCCATCAGACTCTCCCCTAGTTTTCAATTATTTAAGAAGTCCCTCAAAACACAGCTGTTCAGAAATGCTTATGGACTCCCAGTGTATCCAAATCTGTCTCTCGCTCTCCTAAAGGAGCCATACTCCACTCTCACCTCCAGCTCTGCTACTTTTCCACCTTGTTTGGTAGCTGTCACCCTTGCTGCCCTGTTCTGTATTTGTACCCCACCTCCTCTAGACTGTAAGCTCATTTGAGCAGAGTTCTGATCTACTTATTGCTCCTGTGTCACTGTGTAATTGTCTCATTTATTGTAAATATACCCCTTTCATAATATTGTAAAGCGCTGCGGAATTAGTTGGCACTATATAAATAATACATATAATAATTATATATTAAATTATAATAAAAATAATAATAATAATATTATTTCTTGCAATCCATATGCTCTGAATGTGCATGGCCGGCCTGCTACCCCTTGGTCACTGCAGGAAATAGGATGATGGCAGAACCTTGCTACCCTTAGGGTCACAGCAAGTAAATCCATGGGAAAGAACAAGATAACAGAGTTGTACTTTAACCCTTTCAGCGATGGAATGCTAGTCAATGTCATATTAATCCTTGCAATCCATGTTCTCTGTATGTGCATGTCCAGTCTGCTACCCCTTGGTCACTGCAGGAAATAGAAGGATGGCATAATATTGCTACACCTAGGGTCAAAGCAAGTAAATCCATATGCTCTGTATGTGCATTTCCAGCCTGCTACTCCTTTGTCACTGCAGGAATTATGGTGATGGCTAGGGTCACAGCAAGTAAAACCCCCGGTCACTAAAGGGATATTTTCAGGGGTTACATTGATGTTGTGGCAGGCTTATGCAATGTATGTGTGACGAAATCCACTTCGCTACTGGGTTTTGGAGAGGACTACTTGCTAGCCTTTTACCTTTTGACTATGGCCCCTGTGACTTATTTTGTTCTAAGGCACTATTTCTGTTATTGGAATTGTGGACAATGGCTCTTTAAACTTTCAAAGTACTCGAAGTGGCACTTCGGATACAGCCGAAGTGTCGAAGTCGTCGAAATGGCTGCCATTTGACATTCGAACACGTGGCGGCGGTCATTTTATTTAGTCGAACGGGTTCAGCTGTGTTTTGTCGTCGAGTTCATGGAACTCAAATCAGACACCCGACAGCACAGACACCGCTGAAACTTTACCTTCTCTGGGACTTCGACTCCTTGACGGCACTTCAACATGGATTTTATGCACGAACGGCACCCGTTCGTGCATTCAAAGTGAACTTAGCCATTGGAAATAGACCGGCCGCACAGCCAAATTCTCTGGAACTGTTTTGGGCATGAAATCATGCGTGCGGTCGGTCAAAAGAGACTTCCATGAAATTTTTTAACCCCTGCTCTGATCTGGGTGATTTTTGGATATGTTGTTCTCCCAGATCAAGGCTATCAGGGGACGATTTATGGGGATATATTATGTTTTGGGGTGTTTTCCTGAATTTGTAAAAATGTATGTTTTTTCTGCTTGGAGTTAATTAAGTCAGCCCGTTGTCTTTGTTAATTGTATCACAGTGTCTGAATGTAAACCTCTTTTTTGATTGGTTTGTGTGTTTTGTATTCGGTGCCCAACTAGGTCCACCTGGGCGTCATCATTGCTGAAAAAACTGTATAAAAACTCAAGCCATCTTACCCTCAACTCACAGCCTCGTCTCGTGTTGTAGGGAACTGCTATAATCATATAAGGGATTGCTAAACTCTGTATACTCCCCTGGATTCTAATCACTAGCTCTTCTAAGAGCTGTTCCTGTTTCACTCTCTGAAGGAAGAGAGGTTCACCCACTGGAGCCTGGAGCCTTGTCGTAGGTCCAGGGTGGGTAGGAGACGGCGAGACCCCAAACAAGCTGCGGCTGTTCGTGGGGTCTGCAGTGTTTATGGTGTCTTGTGCGGTGCTGGTGGTCTTTGGTAAGCACTAGAAGCGTCGATTGAAGGTGGGGCTGTCACAGCATGATCATATAATGTAAGTAAACACACATTATTTTCCTAGAGTAGTTTTTTTGTTTTTTTTTTTAAACAAAGTTATACAATCTGTCAACATTGAAGTTGCTGTTTAGTAGATAAGTGAGTGCGCTGGATTTGGTGTATGTCACCCTTGCTGCCCTGTTGTGTATTTGTAACACATCTACTCTAGGCTGTATACACAACAAGAAAAATAGTGTGGTTATCTGAATGAGTGCTACAAATTATGAGAGACAGGCTAATTAAGGCCTCAATTTAATATCACTGGATAAGTTCTTTAAATGGTTTAATACTTGTGGATAAACTTTTAAAATTATTTGATATCTTGATTTGTTTTCATATTTTTATATTTTTATGGGTCTGAGAGAAACATGTTGTGTCTTGTTAGGTGAGTGGCTAAACATATAAGTTGTTTATGGGGTGAGACATTTGCACATTCACATAAAAATGCATATAAATACACATTTGTAATGCATACATTCACATTATGTCATAGTCTGGTAATGATAGTGCATTGGGAGTTGTATAGAATTGGCTGAGTCTAGGAGAGTTAAAAACCTAATTACACCATTGTGTCAGTGACATTTTATTTCTAACAGGGTTATTCACTAAAGGAAGAATTGTAGAAAACTCAAAGTGAATTTCAAATATAAGACTAAAATACCCAACCTGGAAAAACTGGAAAAATTCTCCAAGCCAGCTTTGCTCTCCATTTTGCTATTTTCACCTTATACAGGTGATACTCGAAAAATGTGAATATCATGCAAAAGTTCATTTATTTCAGTAATGCAACGTAAAAGGGGAAACTAATATATGAGATAGACGCATTACATGCAAAGCAAGATAGTTCAAGCCGTGATTTGTCATAAGTGCGATGATTATGGCTTACAGCTCATCAAAACCCCCAATCCACAATCCCAGTAAATTAGAATATTACATGCAATCAATAAAACAAGGAGTGTACATAGAACAATATCAGACCTCTGAAAAGTATAGGCATGCATATGGACTCAGTACTTTGTTTGGGCCCTTTTTGCAGCAATTACTGCCTCAATGCGGCGTGGCATGGAAGCTATCAGCCTGTTGCACCGCTGAGGTGCTATGGAAGACCAGGATGCTTCAAAAGCGGCCTTCAGCTCTTCTGCATTGTTCGGTCTCATGTCTCTCATCTTTCTCTTGGCAATGCCCCATACATTCTCTATGGGGTTCAGGACAGGCAAGTTTGCTGGCCAATCAAGCACAGTAATCCCACTGTCATTTACCCAGGCATTTGTGATTTTGGTAGTGTCGGCAGGTGCCAAGTCCTGCTGGAAAATGAAGTCAGCATCCCCATAAAGCTTGTCTGCGGAAGGAAGTATGAAGTGCTCCAAAATCTCCTAGCAGACGGCTGCGTTGACCCTGGACTTAATGAAGCACAGTGGACCAACACCAGCAGATGACATGGCTCCCCAAATCAACACAGACTGTGGAAACTTCACACTGGACTTCAAGCATCTTGCAGTGTGAGCCTCTCCCTTCTTCCTCCAGACTCTGGGTCCTTGGTTTACAAATGAGATGCAAAAGTTGCTCTCATCAGAAAAGAGGACTTTGGACCACTGAGCAACAGACCAGGTCTGTTTATCTTTAGACCAGTTAAGATGCTTCTGACGTTGTTTGTTGTTCAGGAGCGGCTTGACAAGAGGAATACGACATCTGAAGCCCATGTCCAGGATCCGTCTGTGTGTGGTGGCTCTTGATGCACTGACTCCAGTCTCAGTCCACTCCTTGTGAAAGTCCCCAACACTTTTGAATGGCCTTTTCCTGACAATCCTCTCCAGGCTGCGGTCATCCCTGATGCTTGTGCACCCTTTTTCTTCCACACTTTTCCCTTCCACATAACTTTCTATTAATGTGCTTTGATACAGCACTTTGGGAACATCCAACGTCCTTCGCAATTACATTTTGAGGCTTTCCCTCCTTGTGTCAATGATGGTTTTCTGCACAACTGTCAGGTCGGCAGTCTTCCCCATTATTGTGTTTCCTACTGAACCAGAGTGAGACCATTTAAAGGCTCAGAAACCCTTTGCAGGTGTTATGGCTTACTTAGCTGATTAGAGTGGGACACTGTGAGCCTAGAATATTGCACCTTTTCACAATATTCTAATTTACTAAGATTGTGGATTTGGGGTTTTCATGAGCTGTAAGCCATAATCATAGCAATTATGACAAATCACGGCTTGAACTATCTTGCTTTGTATGTAATGCGTCTATCTCATATATTAGTTTCCCCTTTTACATTGTGTTACTGAAATAATTGAACGTTTGCCTGATAGTCTCATTTTTTTTTCAAGTATCACCTGTATTTGCAATTAAGATTGAACTGACTTTGAATTCCCAACAATTTTTACTTAAGTAAAAATCCATGCAAATCATAAAAAATAAACAATCCTTAAATACCAAAACTTTGCTTGGTGGCAACCAGGTATTTACAATCATACCCTTTTTTTTCCATGCTCTTTATCTTCCATTAGATAATTAACAAATACAATTAGTCAAATGGGGAGGCAGGGATATAAAGGTACAAGGAGAGAAAATTGTTCCTTTGTATTGATGTGCCAGATGTGCTCATATCTGCCTGGTGTTAGGAATTCATATCATAAAAAAACATCACTATCTCTCTAGCGCTTACTAGAGTTTCCGGTAATATATAGTTTTACAATGCAGGAAAAGGGACTATTGAAGTATATCCAATCCCATGATAAATATCTAATGTCTCCATAAGATAATCAGTTTGAATATAACATTAATTAAATTAAATAATGCCTGAGGTTTTTTTTCCTGTTTTTTTTTTTCTTTTGCTTGAAAATATGTTCAAAGAAGTACATCTTAAGTCAGTGCAAGTAACACTGCCTGATATGTCTATTTACAGACAAGTTGCAAAGAAGCAATAAAAACAGGTTATAGATGTGAATTGCATTTTATTGCCATTTCATGCTATCGAGGGGAGACACTTCACTTCACTGCTCATTTGTCAGTTTTGTTCATTATACAGTACTCTTCAGTCAGTTTTTGATTTGTCAATGGAGAACTGTGAGGGTGAGAAATTAGGATAAATGGTTTGCATGCCTTCTGTCAATATGTTAGATTAGAGTATTTGTCAGATATAGCTTATTTTTATCCTTGCAAACTAGATAAACCTAAATCTAGATATGATATACTAATAAAAAAAAATAGAGAGTACTGATTAATAAATAATAACACATGGCCCATTTGTTTTACATTGTTAGATAGTTACATTTGCTGAAAAGAGACATGCATCCATTAAGTTCAGTCTTTCTCACATCTGGTTTTGCAGGTTTTGTTTTAACCTTCTTTAGTTTGTTGAGCCAAAAGAAGGCAAAAAAAACAAAACATTTTGAAGCGCTTTCAAATTTTGCAACAAACTAGGAACAAAATTCCATCTGGAAATCAGAACGGCAATCAGATCTCTTCAAGAAGCTGTTACCCCAGCTAATAAAAAGGAGATCCATCAATATTTGTATATATATGTTTTTGCAAGTATTTATCCAGTTGCTGTTTAAACATCTGTACAGACTCTGATATTACCACTTCTTCTGGCAGATAATTCCACATCCTTATTTTTCTTAGTGGAAAAAATCCTTTACTTTGTCTTGGACTAAATCTCCTTCCTACCAGTCTAAATGTGTGACCTTGTGTCCTATGCACAATCCTGCTTATGAATAGATTTCCAGACAATGGTTTGTATTGCACTGTATATATTTGTATAATGCAATCATATTCCATCTGAGGTGCAGTTTTTCTAAACTTAAATGTTCCATTCCTTTTATTAATTTATACATAGCTTCTGCACTTTTCTAGTGCCATAATATCCTTCTTTAGAACAAGAGCCCAAAATTGCACAACGTATCCAAGGAGCGGTTTTACCATTGATTTATAAAGAGGAAAAAATTATATTTTCATCCAGATAATCAATGCCCCTATTTATACATGATAATACCTTACTGGTCTTAGCAACTGCTGATTGACATTGCACATTGTTGTCTATAACAATTCCCAAATCCTTATTTTGTGTTGTTATCCCTAATTAATTACTGTTTAGGGTGTAAGATGCGTGTGCATTATTTACCTTGAAATTCATAACTGAATTTTTCTACATGTAATTAAATCTGCCATTTGAATTCCAATTCCCCAATTTATCTAAATCCCTCTGCAGCAAAGTAATATTCCGCTCACATTACTTCATAGTAGTTTTATGTCATCTGCAAATACTGAAACATGGTCTTTAATGCCTATTTCAAGATCATGTATAACTATATTAAACAAAAAGGTTCCAAGAACACAACCCACTTACCACTTCTGTCGAGCTTGAACATGTACCATTAATGACAACCCTCCGTACTCTATCTTATAGCCACTGTTCTACCCAAGAACAAGAATTTTCATCTAGAGCAATTTCTTTTAGTTTGAACAATAAACTAATGTGTGAAACAGTATCAAACGCTTTGCCAAAATCTAAGAAGATCACATCCACTGCCACTATGTTTTGCATAAACATGTTAAGATGTGAAATATTGGGTATTCGACCAATGAAAAAAAAATGTATAAAGAAGCATGGCTAGCATTGTGCCCTTGAAGAATGAGCAACACTATTATGCCACACTTGGACAATAGTGTATAAATATCACACAGAACAACAAACAAACAAACAAACAAAGAAAACCTGACATTTCTATTTACACTCTCAAATAGAATAAAAATGATAGTTGTGTGTAGTGTTTACAACAATGACAAAGTGTTACTACTTCATGAAAAGTTCTATATTCATATACAAAATGCATTTATTTATATGAAGCCTCCATTTTTCTTTTTCGCTGTAAATGTTTGTATTGTTGTGCAATTAATATAGAAAAGTGCTAATAATTTTATAGAAAGTGCCAAAAATATATGAGTATATCACCTGACCTGTGATTTATTAGTAATTATTGTGCACTTGATGCAGTAATCTATAGATCACACTACCTTTATAACATCGAGTAAGAACAGTGACAAAAGAGTCTCAGAAAACCAAGTAACAATTTGATGAGCACATAACCTCTATGAAAAATGAAGTTTAGAACAAATACCAATTTGATGAGCACGTAACCTCTGGGACAGAGGAATCACAATAATAAACACCAATTTTAAAGAGTGTGTGACCACTATGGTAGAAGAAGCTTAGTACCATATACTAATTTCATGATCAAGAAACCTCAGTGATCAGCATAAGCTCAGCTCAGTAACATACTGCATTTGATGAGCATGTGATTTCTGATTACTAGAAAGCTCAGTAATAAACACAAAACTGATGAGTACAAGGCCCCTGTGACAGAGAAAGCTCAGTATCAATGACCAATTTCATGAGCCCATGACATGTGTAATAGAGGAAGCTCAGTAACAAATACCAATTTTGATGACCATGTGACCTCAGTAATTAGCAGAAGCTCAGCCTAGTGTTGTGTAAATAACCAGTGCACATTTCAAAAAAGTTTAACAAAGGTGATTTGCTCAAAAGACCTGTGTGGAATATCCAAACCCACTAAATATATTTATATGTAAAAAAAAAAAATGGACAATAGGTAAAGGTCTATAACTATATTAGATCTACAGGTATATAAACAGATTAAAAACAATGGAAAATAGTGCAGAAACATATGTGTATGTGGTAGGATATAACAGATATATACTGTATATTACACTCACAAACATGAAGCCAATTAATACATTTGGCTCTGATGGGTAGCGTGGTAAGAAAATTAAAGGAAATCCTAGTCCCTCTTCTCACTAGTAACAAACAATTGTATGGACAGAAGAAATCCCATAGCATAGCACTATATATTGAACATACAGAATATAAATACTATAATGCATTCACATGGTCTCAGTTTTGTAATGTGCCCATCAAGATGCTGCTGGTAATCCAGGAGTCTTGTGCCACATTAATAAATCCTGTTCTATTTTAAAACAGGTAAGTAACAAAACAAAAAGGAAAATATGAAAGTAGATAACATCCAAAAAGGTTGCCCAAAGTATCCACTAGGCTTGTGCCAACAACCAAACATGTTTTGCCACTTACAAACAGCTTCTTTGGTTGGTATTAGTGTAATTCTTTGCAGGTCCCCATATTTCAATTCCCGCCTTGGATTATTTTTGGTCCACCGCTTTTGTTTTATTGGAATGAAATATATATAAACTTTTGAGCACAATTGTATACACTGTACTATATTGTACTATATATATATATATATATATATATATACATATATATAACAATAAGAAAGCACGGCACTCCTCCTCTATTTATCTATAGATCAAAACAATGCCTAGGTGCAATCCCGCGTCCAGATATAGAATACAAAAATAAAGGGAGCACTCTGGGTCTTCTCTTCAGTGAAAAAAAGTATTTACTGTATCAAATAGAATACATTACATGTGCAGAACAAATCGACGTTTCGACCCTGCTGGGGTCTTTATCAAGATCACAGTGAGGCATTGCAAATACAAACAATTTATACATATGTGTATGATAACACTTACCAATTAGACGGTCAGATTAGCAACAGGCTGAACAACCCAGGAAGTGAAAGAGCCACGTGGAGAGTGCAATCAGCTATGTGCATGTGATTAGGTTGCCTTAGCAACCTAGCAAACAGTGTCAGTTTTACAATCTAAAAATCCAGCATTTGACAAACAGAGCTACCCGGAAGTGAAAAGCCCATGTAGAGGCTGTCATGTGATGTGCAGAAATGTACATGTGACCGGGTTGCTAAGCAACTGGATACACAATCCCGGGTCTCCCACACCCAGAGAAAAACACCATTTATGGAGGAAAAGAGTCACTTTGCAGCCAGATATAGCTCGGTAGAGCTTACATAATAAACCATAGTGCCTAAGTGAAAGTGATATCTATGAATAGTGTAAATAGTGAGCACTCTAAAACCATGAAAAACAGTTGCCTTTAACGATTATATCTGGGGGCAGTAGACTCCAATATCAAATAAAATAAAATAATTTAAACCAACATGTACTATATGCTAGGTATTATATAGGGTAAATCGCTCTCCTGTTTTTTCTATCATCTGATTTTATATCCTATGGATTACTTTACTGTGTTCTTATTCAAAACAGTTATCAGGGTCACGATATCCTTGTTCAATATATATATACTAGTTTAGTTCCAACATCAGGTGGAGCATTCGGTATCTCTTTTTCCAATAGCTATGTCTATCATATTAGACTATATATACTCAAAGTATTCGGAATCATTTTACTGATTCTCTACTACTGTTTCTGCGGTTAAAGGATGGACATAAAAACTTAAGTAATATAATCAAAACAATCAAATAAAGTAAAGATTGAGTTAATAAAAAGAGTTTAGAAAAAATTAAAGAAAAATATCCATCAAAACCGTCTGAGAGAAATTAGACATAAAAATGTCCAGTTAAATCAAACCAGTGTCAAAAAAGTTCATCGAGGATTATTTTAGAGAAACATTGAGAGGACCAGATGTTCGTTTAGTCCTTTTGGGGTCACGGTATTTAAATGATGGATCCAATACGCCTCCCGTTGAAGTAGGAGCTTAGATCTATCTCCTCCTCGGGGTGGAATCGGGACATGATCGATCGCTATGAACCGGAGGGTGGGCAAATGATGTTGAGCTGATAGAAAATGCTTGGCCACTGGTTTGTCTGTTCTTTGATCTCTATGAGCTGTTGTAATAGCCGAGCGGTGTCCCCGAATCCGGTCTCTTAGCGTCATGTCGGTCTTCCCAATGTATGATAGTCCACAGGGACATGTAATCATATATACCACATGCGTGGTCATACAGGTGATATAGTGATCAATAGGAATACGTTTTCCACTGTGAGGGTGAGCAAATGTAGCGCCGGTCAACATATGGCTGCATGTGACACAGCCACTGCATTTAAAACAGCCTTTTTTCCGGATTGTGGTCATCTTGGCATAGCATTGACGAGGATCATTTTTTACTAGTAAATCCCTTAGGTTACGGTTTCGTCTGTAGCTAATGATGGGATTAGTTTTGAATTTTTCAGGGAGATTTTGGTCTACCTGGAACATGTTCCAATGTTTGTAAATACATTTTTTCAGCACAGGAGTAGCGGTGTTGAATGTAAGTGGCAGAAAAATGGTATTCTTTTTCCTAGGTTTTACTTTGTCAATCTGATTGAATTTGTTCCAAGCATTGGTTTTAGCTGTTTCCAGCGTACGGGGGTGAAACCCTCTTACTAGGAATCGATCCCAAACTTCTTGTAATTGTTGCTCTCGATTAGCTGGGTTGCTATTATATCTCATAACCCGAAGAAATTGTGAAATCGGGAGTGAGTCCTTCACATGTTGGGGATGAAAGCTAGTAGCAGCTAATAGTGTGTTTCGATCAGTGGTTTTCCTAAACAAGGTGTAGTCTAATCGATTTTCGTTTTTATATATCCTCACATCCAGAAATTCAATGCTATGCTCATTCCAATTTAGAGTTAACTTGACCGGAGTTGGTAGACTGTTGATCTGTTGGACCATCTTTTCAAGTGTGCTAATGGTGCCTTCCCATATTATGAAGACGTCATCCACAAATCTGGTATATTTTACTATATACGGTTGATATTCCTGCAGGATGTATTTCTCTTCGAACCAATACATAAAGCCATTGGCGTAGGCTGGTGCCATGGCTGCACCCATGGCAGTTCCAGATGTTTGTAGGTAGAATATGTCTTCAAATTTGAAGTAATTGCACGATAATGCAATATTTAGCCATTCCATTAGGTAAGGGATATGCGGACCGCTATATGTGTCATCTTTAGATAAAATCTCGGTTATAGCTTCCATGCCTTCTTTTTTTGGGATTATTGTATAAAGACTTTGGACATCAAGGGTAGCCAAGATTGTCTCTCTATTTGTGAGATTGATGTTTTGTATTTGACTAATAAAATGTTGTGTATCCTTCAGGCATGTTGGTAATTTTTTCACACTATTGTTAATGTGATAATCGATGAATTGAGCTATCGGCTCGATTAATCCGGCTTTGGCCGATATAATAGGACGGCCTGGTGGTTGCTCCGAGTTTTTGTGAATTTTTGGTACTGTGTACATAACAATATAGTACAGTGTATACAATTGTGCTCAAAAGTTTGTGTACCCGGGCAGAAATTGTGAAACTTTGGTATTGATTTAAAAAATCTGACTGATTACGCAAAACAACAGCCAGATTGAAGAGGATTGAAGAGGGTGTTGGAATTTAGGAAGTGAGTCATACAAGTAAAGACAAGTCTTTCTAGAAGTTTTGAGGAAAAAGGAAGCAGGGATATGGGACGATAGCTGGAAGGGGAAGACGGGTCTAGGGATGGCTTTTTTATGATGGGTACGACAGTAGCATGCTTAAGAGAAGTAGGGACAACACCAGATGGAAGAGAGCAGTTTAGGATGTGTGATAAGGATGGTACAAGACAAGGGGAGAGAGATCTAATGAGGTGGGAAGGTACTGGATCATGCGGACAGGTGGTGGGACGAGAGGAGAGGAGAAGCGAAGCCACCTCCTTTTCTGTAGCTGGGGAGAAGGCCTGTAGGGTAGGGAAGTGACGGTTGATGTGTGGTTGTGAAAGGGAGGAGCAAAGGGGGGAGAATTATTTCCTTTCAGTAAAGTAGCATGGAAGGCTATCTACCGAAAGGTCAGTTTGAAGGGTGGTTTGAGGTGGGTGAAGAAGAGAGGTGAAGGTATTAAATTAATGCCTGGGATTGCATGAGCATGAACTAACAAAAGATGAAAAGTAGGATTGTTTAGCAAGGATGAGGGGTGGGCTATTTGGTGCGGGACTTTCTCTAGCAGCGTTCAGCTGAACAGGAGCATCTCTGCAGGTAGCGCGTTGACTTGGTGTTCCATGGTTGAAGGCGTGCCCTCCTTGAGGTGTGTGCTTGGAGCAGGGCTGCAGCGTCTAGGGCAGAGGTGAGAGTAGAGTTATATGAGGAGATTGCCAGAGAGGGACAGGAGAGGGTAGGGATGGATGAGAGTTCAAAATTAATTACAGTTGATAGCTGCTGGAGATCAAGATAATTCAAATTCCTCCTGAGAACCAGGGGGCCGATAAATAACTGCAAAGTTTGCAGATATGGGTTTGAATAAGCAAATTGAGTGAATTTCAAAGGAAGAGAAAGAGAGGGAAGGGGTGAGGGGTAGGTAGAGGGTCGAAGGAGCAGTGGGGTGAAAGCAGAAACCCTACACCACCACCTTTAATGTCAGACTGTCTTGGGTTGTGTCTAAACTGTAGACCACCATAGGATAACGAGGCAAGGGTAGCTGTGTCAGAAGGAGAGTTAAAGTTTCAGTGACTTGGTGTTCCACGGTTGAAGGTGTGCCCTCCTTGAGGTGTGTGCTTGGAGCAGGGCTGCAGCGTCTAGGGCAGAGGTGAGGGTAGAGTTATATGAGGAGATTGCCAGAGAGTGACAGGAGAGGGTAGGGATGGATGAGAGTTCAAAATTAATTACAGTTGATAGCTGCTGGAGATCAAGATAATTCAAATTCCTCCTGAGAACCAGGGGGCCGATAAATAACTGCAAAGTTTGCAGATATGGGTTTGAATAAGCAAATTGAGTGAATTTCAAAGGAAGAGAAAGAGAGGGAAGGGGTGAGGGGTAGGTAGAGGGTCGAAGGAGCAGTGGGGTGAAAGCAGAAACCCTACACCACCACCTTTAATGTCAGACTGTCTTGGGTTGTGTCTAAACTGTAGACCACCATAGGATAACGAGGCAAGGGTAGCTGTGTCAGAAGGAGAGTTAAAGTTTCAGTGAAAGCAAGTAAGTCAAGGGAACATGAGATGAATAAGTAATGGATGGAAGTAGATTTAGTTATGTTGCACACTGAGCGTGCACTCCAGAAGGCAGAATGGAAGGAGGGTTTAAAGGGAGAGTTACATGGCATGGATATAAGATTGGAGAGGTTTCTAGGATGGACACAAGGTAGGTAGAGGCAGGATCAGGGTTTGGAGAGACATTGCCAGCTGCCAGGAGCAGAAGCATAGAAAGTAAGAGAAGGTAGGACAATGATACTTTAACAAAAATTAGCTGCATAGTCGAGTTGCCAGAAAGAAGCCTTTACTGTGCCAATACCACAAGATGGCCGCCACCTCACGGTCATCCACAGGAATTGCGGCCACCTAGACGAACACTCAGAACACTGAGGTGGAAATTGTTACTATGTAGCAATTAGGCTTAACTAGCTCCAGGGTGGTCTCTGGTTCGTGTGGCTGTTTGGTTCCCGAACCACATAGTTCAAATACACGAACGGAGACTTTAACATTATATTTCACAGGGTCCATAGTCTGTGGGCAGGAGGCAAACTCTTGTAAAAAGGGGAGTTTGTCACATGGACCTTCAAAATTTGTCTTTAAAATGGAACCATTGTATTGTGCCTGTCATACATTTGTGGTTAACATGTCTATTAATGAAGCATCAAAGAAACGAGACCTTGATTTAATGATGGAATGGCTTGTTATGATCTCACACACCAGCGTTGCCTATTTGCATTGTATCTGTAACGTTATACAAACATCTTTGAACATTACACTAAATAAATCCTCAAAATACATTAAGAGGAGTAATCACAAAATGCAACAGGTAAAGTTGAAGTGTCTTTTATTAAATAGTTTGTGGCCTTTTGTGTAATTACTGCTAAGACAAACTTAAATGTTTAGAGCTCTCGTGTGTTTCATTATTAAATATTAATCGGTGAATTAAATTTAAATGGGTAATGTCACTTCTCTGGAATTGTCACAATTGAATAACCATTCTAAATCACCTACATTGTGAACATTTGTTTACTTCCTTGTTCTTAGTTTTCCTTTAAATATATATTAAAGATTAGTCATATGATGTAAAAAAAAAATAGTTAAGACAAGGCAAAGCCAGGGCCAATATTGCAACTGAAGATGAAAAACAAAACCATTATTTAATTCATCCTGTTCTGTGTGTGCATTCTCTGTGGCGTCTGTCAGGTGCAAAGGGCTGTGCTTATAACAATGTTTGAAAGGAAGCTTTGATGGAGGCACCCAGTAGCAGGATATATGTGGATTTCTGCATTTAATTTTATTTTTCACATTTCACAAATACATATTTGCCCAATATAGGCTAGTGTAAGTATAACATTGAAAAGCCTTGGAAGTGACCATCCCTCTTTAGAGTCAAATGATCACTAGTGTCCCTTTAATTGACCTGTTTGTAAAATATTTGTGTAATGAAAAATTGAAGGGAACAGCTGACATCGACTAATACTCTTAGATTAAGCTTAATACAAAATCTTCTCTTAATGTTAGAAAAGAACAAGTTTAACTCTGCCACTCAGAGAGTGATCAAGATAGCAGTGGGATGTGAGTGGAATGCATGTTTACTGAGGCATAGCCATTACCTGAGGAAATGGAAGTTACTTTCACTCTGACAGGACTGCGAACATACAATCTAAATTCCACTTACCTGGAGGTTGCCAATACTTTATTCACAGTTACCTTAAGAAATGTTTGTTTCTCTTCAAATCAGCATTTTCTATTTTGTTAACTCCTGAAGTAGTATAAAGGGATTGAGTAATGAATGCTCAGAGCATGCTGAGTAATGACAGAAAAACTGCTGGAAACTGCAAGTTCACTGCAGAACATCTACCGGCTTTCCGAATGTTTAAGTGCATGGTTATTTTATTGAAAAAGCGGATGCATAACAGAATAGTATATGGAAGTCACACTGAAAAAAAAAAAAAATGACATTGCTGTGGCGTACTATTATTGGTAACATATCTTCACCTGAAACAAGTTTTCCGTTTCCTAGAATCTCTTCTTAAATGATTTGTTTGTCAATCTGGTGGTGAAGAAGCTGTTATATGAGCATGCCCAACCTGTTCTGCTCCCTTGTGCTTTTTAAATTTTTAAAGGCTCTTCCATTCTGCCTTCATGAAATATTTATCCTGGCCTGTCAGTCCAGGAACGATGCCTTGCCCGAGGATGTGGGAGAGTTAGTGTGCATATTCTCTGCTGCAGACATCTGAGGCCTCTCTTTTTGCAAAGTGTTTCACTTCAGTAGTAATGTCTCTCTAGCTACAGTTTAGCTTGCTTTATCCACTGGCAATTAAGTGTACTGAACCTGTGGAAGACAGTGCTGGCACATTGTAAGTTAAGCAGGACATATTTCACTTAATTCTCAACAAGGTTGCTTAAATTCTCTTTTTAAAATGGCTAATGTAAAATAGCATTGGGTCTTTTTAACTTTGGAAAGTAATACCAGGTCTAGAAGATGCAGTTTACCAAATATGTTTTCAATAAAAAAAAAAAAAAAAAAAAAAAAGACAACAAAGAAATAAAACTGTGACAAAGTGTAAGTCATTAACTTTGACTAATAGGGTTGCCTGGGAACAGTAGGTGCTTTTTTATATTTGGATACTTTTTTTTTGCATTTTTTTTTTTTAGATAACATGAAAAAAATATGGGCATCCGACTGCCATCAAATCAGCCTGTTACGGTGTCTATACGTTACATATGCTTATACAGGTACACATAGGTATATTACACCGCACCCACTGGATCTAGATTGCCAAATATATTCAGAAGGTTTCAGCCATATGATGAACGAGTGCCAAATCATTATGTTAGAATTAAGGGATGCTAAGAAAGCTTGTTTTTATACATAACGATAATGGTGCAATCTGGAACTAGGGACCCTAGTCCACGCTAACACTGGCACTGTCTGCCTCGCTACGATGTGAGTTATTAACCAGGCTTATTAGTAAAAGTATAGTAATAACATAAAATAAAAATTGAGGGTTAAATAACTGTGGAGTATGCATAGTGGTAATGCAAGGCTCATGGGGCCGTTAGTGGACAGCCTAATGTGTCTTCAGTATGTCCCTGCATGTGCAAAGGTTTGTATTGTCCATTGCTTTTAGTGGCAGGGACTGGCAAGAAGGTCCACAACTGTCAGGTGGGGGTCCCCCTGGACTTGGGCTTAGTGCAAGTCAGCATGGTGGTGTGGGTCACAGCCTCTTTTTCCACTCCCTGTCTCTGATCACTGATAGGTTGCAGTGTAAGCCCCAGCTCTCCGAGAAACACCAGTGCTTCTATTGCATGTACCATCTTCAGGAACACTCTATTTCATTCCACTATTAGGGATCTAGAGTTGCCCAAATGATAGGCTATCTCCTTATCCCGAAGTATTTAAGTGATGTGGCTCAGTGAGGTTCTCCATCTTAGGTTGGCTCTGGATAGGTCGTGATAGAATGTCAGAGCGTGGGTATTCTTCTGGTGGCTTTCATGATGGCTAGTTTATTGCCCATGCAGGACAGCTGTGTAATTGTATCGCAGGACCCCTTATTCTGCGCTCCAGCAGGGTGAGAGACCCGGTAAATCCAATCCACTGTGTGGCAGAGGTGGACTTCCGATTCAGCAGGTCTAGGAACAAATGGCCTATATAGGCGGGCAGTTCAATCATGGTTATGGCATCAGGAATGCCTCTAATCTTGATATGTTTGAGGCGGCTGCTGTCTTCTAGTGAAGCAATCCTGGCCTGCAGAAACTCACAGAGACCCGTGAGGCTGTCTGCGGTGTCGATCTTGAATTGCTGGAACTCCGCAACCTCTCTTTCCACCTTCTTCACTCGGCATTCAAGGATGCACAATTCTCCGCTCACTTTTCCCACCTCTGTAGCCAGTACTTGCTTCAACTCTTTTGGAGTGATTTTTTATCCCCTTTAGATGAACAAATATCATCCTCCTCATCTGAGGAGGGGATGTAGAGGGCCACTGTGGGAAAATCATCCAGAGCATCAATTTCCTGCTCCTCCAAGGATGAGGCAATCTTAGGTTCAGCTCACTGTAGACAGCAGGCCATGTATTCCCGGATATCTTGGGAACCTCCGGCCTGTGCCACATGGAGCTTTTTGGAGCACTTCACCAATTCTGCTGTGTGTTTCAGACGCGTTTGGGGCAGGTGTGAACCCCGTTATTCCACTGCCCGAAGCATTTAATGCAGCCTGTGGACCGGAGCTCAATGCAGGTGCGTCCTATCAGCTCCCTTGCTCTAATTCGGCTACGTTTAACTATATTTTGACAGTTATTTTTAGAATTATCTGTCATATGAAATAAGGCATGGGATATGCAAATTATTAAATGACAGGCAAATTTAACTACATTAACAGAGCTTTCTGTATCTTAGCTGGCCTCATCTCATTCTATTTTGTCTTATCATCTTCTTAATTTGGCAATCAAAAAAACTAAACAAAAAATATTAGTTGTTATTGGATTGCCATTGTATACATGAAATTAGATTATTCCAGTTATGTGTCTTCACATAATAATTGCAAATGTAAAAACTACTAAAAGTGTAATATTCAAGAGCTAACATTTAGAGTAAATATGAGTAAAATAATAAAAAAGAGCAAAGTATAAAATAGAATTGATAGGATTTCTCCAAGCTTAGAGTCTTCCTCACTGAGCGCTTCAGTTTTTGTTTCATCAAGCCTCCCCTGAATATGGGAGCTCCTTATCATCAGATTACTCTGGATATTCAGTAGGCAAATTGCTCTTCTCACAGAAGTCATTCATAGAGCTCTCACTGTCTTAGATCTCTCACTTCATAGGCTTAGAACTTCTGGTAGACTAAATGTCTTCTTTAACACCTTCTGCCATAACCTGCTTGTGTGGCATCGCATCTGCTAGATTGGGAGTTGTAGGATGAGCTACTGGTGGGCTAGTAACCAGCTTTATGCAGGACATGCACAGTGACAACAACGGTAGTAAATCCCGATCCTGGGACTACTGATATTAACAATGTTTTCTCACTAAATCCCTTAAACATAATATCCAACAATGACATCAGTGACACATTTTTTCAAATTCAAAAACTTTATCAGCAACAGATTAAGGGATACTGGGAACTAGTGAGCTTGAAACAATACATTGATCAAAAACTTGTGCCACGGGGACTCAGACCAGAAATCCCATTACCAGACAAGATAACCACTGAAGAACAGAAACAAGAATGGAATGGTATTTTACTAGAATGTTCTGAAAAACTAATGCAATTTCTGATCAAACTTGAATCACAAAATTTAGAGAACACTAATCTAAATTTAGAGAAGGAACTAGTGACTGTCAAAACATTTAAGGATAAAGCTGAATTTCCACTCATGGAAAATAAACTTCAAAAAAATCTAGACTCTTTCAAAAGACATATTAAGGAGAAAAAACACATAAAATTTGTCAGGGATCATAAAGATTTTAAGGAGGGAAATATCTTCCGCACTAGAAGAAAGCCCAGAACACGTACCACGAGCATGAATGGTTCCACCTCAGGTAATACTGATTGGACCGATTCAGATTCTGGCTCATCTAGATCCTCCAGAAACCAACGAAATAGAGAACATTCGAATTGGAATAGAGGGAGAAGTATTTTGAAGCCATCCAATAGAAATGTAAATTTTCCCGATGATCCAGTGATTGCTAATCAAGGGAAAAGTAATCAAACAGAAAGTACCACAAGACCTTTTTCATCCCCTTTTTTAGAGGAGGATTGGCCAGCTCCAATAGGGGGCAGGTTAAGAGACCGAAAAAAATGGGGTTACAAACCGGACAAGAGGACAAACTTGACCCAATAAGTAATGACTAAAATCAAATTGTGAATTTGTCAACATTCACATTAAAAACACACCATATATCATTACTCAATAAAGGTCTATCCTTTGTACCCACCCCAAAATCCAACAAGTTTGATTGGATAAAAGATCCGAATTTATTCGGCCGCAAACTAGCCCTGAATGTGGTACACAAGAGAAAAACCCCAAAACAAGCCAAAGAGGCTGGTTTTACGTACACCGACTATCAACAATACCAGACACTTTTATCTCTATTGGATCAACCTCTTACGAATCTGAAACCAGAAAGTTGGTTTACACCGAATTTAAAGGAAGTCTCTAGTGTAGACCTCTTTATTAAAATGACTACGGATGAAATCGAGTCTCTGGACCCCCCTACCTCCTACAAAGACAACTTAACTCCGGCAGAAAGAAGAGCTCTAATGGAACTAAGTCGCGAATCGACTTTGGTCATCAAGTCATCAGACAAAGGCGGCAATATTGTCCTTCTGGACAAAACTAATTACATCGAGCTGTGCATGGAACATCTTGAAAACACAGACGTATATTGCCACCTGCCAAAAGATCCAACCACTGAATACTTGACCGAATTAAAGTCCATCCTGGAAACAGCAGAAACGGAAGGTATCATCAGCAATGATGAATTGAAATATATTCTCCCGAACATGACCCCAACCATTGCCACCTTTTATTGTCTTCCCAAAATCCATAAAGATCAAGTTAAACCACCGGGAAGACCCATAGTGTCTGGCAATGGTTCAATTACAGAGAGGGGTAGCAAATTTCTTGAGAAATTATTGCATCCATTAGTGATCAAATTAAAGTCCTATCTTCAAGACACCAAACAGACATTGATACTCTTGGAAAAGCTGGAGGTTCCTCCATATTGTCTTGTAGGTAGTCTGGATGTTGTAGCTCTTTACAACAACATTCCACACACTATAGGCATACAAGCTACCTCTTACTTTTTGAATAAATCACCAGAGTTCACACCTGCACAGAGTGATTTCATTATTAAGTTGCTAGAATACATCCTCACTCATACTTTCTTTGTTTTCAATGGTCAATATTACTTGCAGTTACAGGGTACAGCTACGGGCACGGCTTGTGCCCCTAGCTATGCCAACCTCTATTTAGGTTGGTGGGAAGAGACCATACTGCCAGTTGTCACCAAAGACCAGTATGACACGTGTATCTATAGCTGGCATAGATACATAGATGACATACTGGTCTTTTGGCTAGGGTCGGTGCAGCAATTCCAAGATCTAGTAGGTTTAGTTAATGTGAACAATATTGGCCTTAAACTCACACATGTTATTGATTCTGAACATCTGGTCTTCCTTGATCTAGACATTCAGATTCAGGACGATTGTAGAATCGAAACCATACTTTTCAGAAAAGATATAGCAACTAACAGCTTACTTAATTGAACAAGCCACCATCCAATGAAGCTAAAATCTGGAATACCATACGGCCAATATCTGCGCGCTAGACGGAATTGCTCCAATGAATTAACTTTCCAATTGGAAGCCAAAAAACTAAGGAGAAAGTTCAAACAGAAAGGCTACCCGAATAGGGTCCTTAAACAGGCCTACCAACGGCCGCTGTCAACAAACAGAAGCGTTAATCTAAGAAACACCAGACCTAAGATTGAAACAAAGACAACTAGGTGTATTGGCACTTATGATCTCTATTGGGACAAAATTCAAAAAATAATCTCCCACAACTGGCCTATCTTACAACATGATACGGACCTAAGTGATTGCATTGGTAAATTCCCCCAGATGACTGCACGTAGAGCCAAAAACCTCAAAGACATCTTGGTTCACAGTCACACGGAACCTACAAAACTATCACAATCTACCTGGCTAAAACAAACTACTGGGGTCTACCGCTGTGGGCACTGCAAAGCATGCCAATACATTAAACCAACAAAAACTGTCACAAGCTCTAGAACCAACAATGAATATGCAGTTAAGGAGTTTATTAACTGCAGTTCCACACGGGTGATATACCTAATCACCTGCTGCTGTGGCATACAATATGTTGGGAAGACCTACCAGCAATTTAAACGGAGGATATTACAACATGTCTGCTCAATCACCAATCTGAACATTTCTACTCCAGTAGCCAATCACGTCCGCAATTATCACGAGGCGGACCCTACGAAATTAACCTTACAAGCCCTGGAAAAACTTACCTTAAATACCAGAAAGGGGAATTTTAATAAAATATTACTCATGAAAGAGTCCAGATGGATATACATTCTCAAGACATTGTCACCAGATAGCCTCAATGAGGAATTCAACTTTACCCCTTTCATACATTAAGGACGACTAATAGATTAGGTCCTTTTTAATTACTTATCACTATATCAATGTAATATCAACATCACATTTATGGTTACTGACCATACAGGGCGTCTACTGTATTATTCATCTCCTTCTTAGGTCTACAATTGGACTATGTATATAACTGGTTAACATCTATGAGTCAGATCTAACTTGACCATCCATTAGGTCCTGCTAATAACTCATCAGATAAGTTTACTCAACTTTTTCCCACTAATTGAGAATTGTTAGTCGATTTACTCATGGGGATATCCCTTTGCAAGTTCCCACTTAAGGGTTGTAATAGAACCCTTAACTCGGTATATAGAATATACTTTAACAGTTGCGCACCCTAATGACCTATTCTTGTGGTTATGTCTGATCTATTCATCGGGATGTAACTGTACCAAAAGATCTCAAGGGGTCCTTACATAGTGTTAATTTAACAATAGTGTCTTTCCATTTATAATATTTTAATAGTCATGTGGTTTATCATATAATTGCACTCAGCAATAAAAGACTATGTGTTCAAACAAATTTATTAACATTTATGCAATTTCCATGTTTAGTATCTTAACAGTCACTCTGTACATTATATTAGTGTACCCAGTAACATTAGTTCTGTTTAACCAGACCTCAAAGGGTTAACGAAATTCACTAAGAGGTTTCCTTCACCTCCGTGAAAACTTCCATGACGTCATTTCCACATAACCAATCAGGAACTGTGGAGATTCGACCAATGAGGCAGTAACTCTGCCTTCATAAACCCGATGCTAAGCATTTCTTCGTTTCCTCTCTGATGAGCTAGGAGTAGCGAAACACGCGCGTCAGAGGACTAGCAGAGCCCTTCACTTTCGGACCTTCAGTGCAGGGCTCAGACTGGCGACCGCGCCGCTCTGGTTAACTCCTGATCATTATTATTTTTTCCTTTTACCAGACTTTATTTAGAAGTACTGTGGTACGCTACACTTTCAGACGTCTAGTGTAGCGCATAGACCATGGACCATGCTGCCCAATAATTTTTTTTTTAATCGTTTTCCTATTTTTTCACTGACCATCTATTTCGAGTGATTTATATATTTTTTGGGGGGTTGGCGATAGGTGCCCTCGAAGGCACAGGGTACCACTGTATTATATGGGCTATTAGATCCATTTTTATTCGTTTACAGCCAACAGTGCTCATTGTGTGCTGATCCAACTAGATACTTTGTAGCACACTCTACTGTGATTGTACCCATTTTTCTTGTCTTACCTCTCACCATATCTACACTAACTGATTCACTCGATCATATGCTCCACTGTCAGCCTCAGACCTGAGTGACCTATATTGTTTTTGGGGGGTTGGCGATAGGTGCCCTCGAAGGCACAGGGTACCTTTGTACTATATGGGCTAATAGATCAATTTTTCTCTGCATATAGCCAACAGTGCACATTGTGTGCTGGTCTAAGTAGATACTTTGTAGCACACTCTATTGTGACTGTACCCACCCTATCTGTCTTACCTCTCACTATTTCTATATGTACTGATCTACCCTATACTTCACTGTCAGCCCCAGACCTGTAGTTATTATCTTTGAGTCGCTGTATTTAGCGATTAACATGAGGATGCTGATATGTTCTCAGCATTAATCAGTACCATCTAATCCATTCAACTCACATACCTTGAGAATTGGGCGATATATAAGAATATTATTTACACGGTACTGATACCTCTCCTCTATTGTGAGTAGTGACAGACTGTCCAATTGATTACCTAGTCATTGGATTAGTGTTCTGCCATTTACTATTAAGTCTGGCATGCCACTGATCATGATTTACTGACAGGAGCGTTTTTACCTCTATGTCTGCATGGACTAATCCTATCCATGCTGACACTCTTTTTTGCACATATAAGTCCATGTTATATGCACTTTTAACATCACGTTTTGGAGTACACACTCACATTTTTGTGTACACACTTAGCACTTATTTGGGTTTTATGGATATATATGTTTAATAAATCTTTATTATTTTCGTTTATTTTGGTTGGTTTACCTTGTTCTGACGGCATGTCTAATCTAATTTTTTAGACAACCTACCGATCCATATATTCTATATCATGTATTAGATACACTACTCCTTGCTTTTTCAGGACATGCACAGTGATTTCCCTTTTGCCGCTCCATTGTCACTATTAGCCCTCTGTCTCCTGTCCACAGGTGAAACCAGGGATCTCCTTTTAGACCTGAGGGAACTGACATAATACCATAATTACAAAAGGCACTCTTTTGATTTCAATATTTGAAGTAATAAAAAAAAAAATGTAAACTTATTTGATATACTTTGCACCTCTAGATTGTGACCTATTTCTTTTCTTGACTGGTGAGGCCATGAAGACACCTGACCAACTGGAAAAACACCACCCATTAAGGAGTAATATCCTGACAAAAACAACTTTGCAATTCATATAATGCAAGTTATAAATTAATCATAAGATATCCAACAAAAAAGTAGGACTTACCGTGTTGCACAAAAAAGGAGAACCAAAAGGTTCTGCAGACACCAGAACACTGTATAGCTCACTGGTCCCCAATTTATTCCTCATGGACCACCAACAGCCCAGGTTTTGTCAGTATCTCAAAATTTACATTTATATATTATTCTATTATTATGTCCATGACAGACCCTATAACCACGTCAATGAGATGAAGCAGGTACAGTGTGCTTTTAACATAAAAGATGAGTTTGACAAACATTTTTAGACAATGATTAATTATCTGTATATATGTAGGAAGTCCATTAGGCCTGAATTTGTGGGAGCAGTTATATGCTTATTTAGAAGCAAAGCTCCTACTCACCTATGCCAGTCTCGCTGGTTGACCGTTTCCAACCAGCACTTCCGCTTCGGAGAATCCTGCCAAAAAACTTCAACTGTAGTGTCCCATAACATTCGGTTATTCCTATGTTCGGGCCAAAAATGCTGGGATAGGCTCCCCTTTTCACATCTCTATTCATTTTCCCGTTCACCTGTTTGTTCGTACAAATATCTTTCTGCTGCTTTCAGCAAGTTCGTACGAAGCTCCCAATACAGTATCAGCTGTAAATATTTGTACATACGAATGATCTGTTCATCTAGCATGTAGTTAGTTCACTCACTTCTTCACATATTTCATTTGTACATTTTTTCGAACGTTTCTTTGTTATATTCTGGTTTACTTTATCATTCGTTTAAAATAGCACTCTGTTTATAAAAAATCCATTTGTACACAATTCATTTGTAGCCAGTCTTCCACCTATATTCTCATACATTTCCTCTTTCAAATAGGGGAATCAGTAACCCATACCACTTCTTCTTCACTATATCAATAGTATTGATTTCACTACGTCACTTTGGTTATGTCACAACTACGTTAAAACTTCAGGATCATCTTATCTATATCACTCTCCATTTTTATTGACCTACAGTCTAATTTTATAAGCATAGCTCTATCACGGTTGGTTCTCAATACTCTAGCAGTTTTTAATAGGCTAACTAACTAGGTCTCATATCTGTTTTTAAGTCTTACTTAACTAAAATACATACATCCTATTCAGAGGGTTCATTTTCCCTTTTCACTGTTCAAACTATATTAAACCTCATGTATCTTTTATTTCTCTCAAATATGTTTTATTCAGCTCTTTGTCATGATTTTAGACACATCGAATTGCCATGTTTAAAAAAAAAAATATGGATTGTCTACCTGGTTCCTGTCATACAGTATCAGGTATTGTAATCTTAATCGTTAAAATTACCTCAATTTCACAAGGCCTAGCTCAGCCTTCTCTCGTTACGTTCCATCCCCCGTACAATTAGGGGCTTGTCTCTAGTATAGGCCATGTGCGGGTCCTTCACCATGCACGTATTCATACGTATATCTTCCCAAGGTATATGACTATTTGTTGCACTGTCTGTCATTTCCACTCTCACAGCCCTCAGCCTTGCTATTTGCACTCTCAAATTCCACCCGTAGGATACTCCGGCCCGGACCAGTCCTACACCAAGTTCTCGCTCCTTTACCTACGAACATATTACTTACCTCCCTATCCTGTAGTTACATTTTCAAAGGTAAGTATCCACCAGGGATAGAGAACTGGGTAATAGGGTTAGGTGCTGCCCCTAGCACAAACAACTATATCGGTCCCACAAGGCCAGCCCCACCTAACAACGGAGGTTAGCCCAATGGCCCAAATCATAGTTAGCTGCCTCGCACTCACGGCCACACGTATTTGACTCTTCTACTGTCACTGAGAGGCCAACACCCCACCACAAAGTCTAGTGGTCACGAGCCCCCACGGTCCAAGCCATAGGTAGAGCCTCTCACCGCTACTTGGCACCAGCAGGGCCTCACCTGTCACGTTTAGCTAATACCTTTGCCTTTCGGCACTAGTCAGCAAGCCAGTTCTACAAAGGTCTTGATCTTCCCTCCCCTGTATTCTACTAATTCAATTCTCTTTTCACACGATGTCACAAGAACTAATCCCAGGTGATGACCTGTCCCTCCAAGATACGCCCAGTACGCCCACCAGGCCCGAGTCCCCAGAAATATCCCTCAACCCCTCCACCCCCAGGTCCCTGAGAGCATTTACCATACCAAAACTGTTGGCAGAGCTAAGGCATAGAGGTATCTGTGACAAACTGCCATTTGCCACTGGGAATTGGAGAGGACTTATCGCTAGCCTCCTGCCCTGCGACTATGGCCCTGGAATGTATTGCCCTTTAGGACTTACATTTGGGCATAATGGGTTTTTGTATGCTGTTCCTGGCCCTTTAAATGCTGTGGAGCAGTGTTACAACTTTTAAACTGGCACTTCTAATGCAGTCGAAGTGCCGAAGTCGTTGAAGTGTCGAAGTCGTCGAAGTGGCCGCCATTCCACAAACGGACACGTGGCGGCGGCCATTTTAACTTATTCGAAAAATCTATGGAACTATGGACCCGTACCTTCTTCGACACCACGGCTGGAGACTAAGTCCCGTTCGAAGATTCGAACTCCATTGGAAGTTGTTTTCACGGTGTAAAATAGACCGACTGCAAAGCCCAAATCCATGGACCTGTTTTGGGCATGAAAATGTGCTTGCGGTCGGTCATAAAGGACTTCCAGCTAACTCTTTAACCCCTGGATGGAATTGGCTGAATTTTGGATATGTGTGTAAGTAAAGTATGCTGATTATTAATATTAATATTATTATTATTATTATTAATATGTTTTTATGAAGATTGAATGCATAGTTTTGGAGTTATAGAAATATATAAAAATTTATAAGTTTTAGCTTGGAGATAATTGAGTAGATACAGTAAGAAACTCAATTATCTCCCAAGCAGAGGGTAGGGAATTTGTGGGTTGTAACCTTAGTTTGATTGGTTAACGTCTAATTGGTTGTGGGCGTCTCCCTTGCAGGGGAGCACTGCATAAAAGCAAAGTACCTGTCATTAAACAGAGTTCTTCTTGACCCTCAATACGTAGACTTGTCTCTTTATTGGAGGGAAATGCTATATCACACTGGGGATTGCTATGCTCTGCATACTCCCTTGAGCTTTAATCACTTAGTTCTTGTTCCTGATACGCTCTCCTGGAGGACAGAGGCAGGACAGAGGCAGATTCCAGGGTGGACGGAAGACGGCGCGGCTCCAGTTAAGCTACGGCGGTTGTGGAGCCTGCGGTGGTTGTTGTGTCGTCTGCAGTGCTGGGAGTCCTCAGGAAGCGCTAGGAGCATCCGTCAACGGAAGGTGTCCGTTACAGTATCCCTTTCCCTGCTAGAGCTAGGAAGGCAGAACTCTACAAACTGCTAGTAACCCAGTCCAGTGATCCCAGGCCCGGCACAAGCTCTCAAGGGCTACACGCCAGCACCACAGACGCTACGCAAGTAACCTTGTCGGCTATTCTGTCAAACCTACAGTCTCTAAACCAAAGGCTATCCAAAGTAGAAACAGCCATCACAACTCCAGGTGACATACCAAGCCCTTAAGTTCCTCCTCTTGTACTTCCAAATACGCTAGTTAGTGCACCCCTCCCCCCCCCCCCCACCCACCACCACTACCCCACACATTTCCCCTGCCCACTCAGTCCCAGCCCCCATCAAAACAGACATACTTTATGGTAAAGATGTCAATCTAGTTTACCTCCTTATTGCCTCGCTGGACATTCTGGAGAATAGAGCTTATAACTATGGCGATATATCTTTAGTACTGAAAACCAGAGACCCACATCTCAACAAAAATCTTTCCATTCCTCAATTTGTCATAGTCTTCAGGATTTATAGAGATGTCATCTGCTCTGTGTAACCACATAGGAGGGAAGAACTGGATCTATATTTGCTGGCTTGAGGCCCCTGTCCTGTGCACCATGCAATTTCACTTCGCATTCCACTGACTTGTGCCCCTGTGAGGCAGATCCCTCCTCTTCCCACCCCACCTTCAGCTCTAACACTAAGCAAGAAAGTGGTCAGACCCATATTCCTGGGTAAGGTGCAAGTGTGAAACAATTTTAGCGCTGGCGCCTGCAGTTACAGTGCATGCAGGCTGTTGCACATTTGCTCTATTTGCTTTAGAGCACACACACAAACCATGTGGTTAATATTGACGTTTTGGCATATCACCTACGCACTTACCCCTCTTTTCACTTAGTGGAATTTCTGGGGTCAGGGTTCTCCCAGGGCTTTCACACTGGTTTAATTGCTATCCCCGCAGGCACCTTAGAATGCCTTAACCTTTTGTCCGCCTCCAACAATCCTCCTACAGTGAATGAACTGTTAATTAAAGAAACCCAGGCAGATAGGTCCATTCTCCAAACCCCCGTTCTCTACCTGGCATACATATTCCATTGGGGTAGCTGTAAACAAATCTTCCAATAAAAAACGTTTAAGGTCGACATTTAAGACCATATATATGTCTAATTCTGGGAGCAGATAGCCCCCACCTGAGCTGTCTCTTCTCAAATCATTCTGTTCTTTCTCTTTCTCAGAACTTATTTGTTATATGTACATGACGTTCATCCATATGTCTTATCTGTACTCCTTTTAATCTTTCACTCCCTTCCTACTACTGTCCTATGAGTATTTACACGTAAGCACTTACTTTTTAATGTATAAAAACCCAACTGAAGAATTAACGACAGAGGCTTATTTTGATAACCAATACGCGTCTAGTGTCTAATTCACGCTTCTCTAAGTGCACTTGTAATAATAATTTGGCTTTCTCTGAATATAACAAATATCAATATTTGGATCTATATCACCATGCAAGACATCCTACTAGCAGGCAGTTGCTCATGGCTGAGTAAAACAGACATTTCAAACGCATTCAAACTCCTACCCATACGTCCGTCACTATGGCACATTTCATGGCGTAAAGTGGAGGGAAAAATATTACTTTACACCCTGATTTATGTTCGGTTCTAGGAGCAGCCCTAAACTCTCTGGTGGCTGCTCCTGAACATCGTCAGGTGTCCAGCAGTAATACACTACTTGGACAATTTCTTATTGAATGAAACAGGCTCTCACACACCTAGAAGCATCCTTAGTGCCACAGCCCTCTTCACATCCCTGCGTGTCCACCTGTCCCCCGACAAAACAAAATAGTTTTTCACAGTATCCTTTCAAGCTAGCCTACCACAAGAGAAATTGGTCCGCATCAGAGAGGAAATGATACCTGCAAGCGGAAAGGTCTCCAATCCTTATTGTGGTCTCTAAACATCGCCATACGGATCATCCCACAGGGCAGATAATTTGTCTCCAGGCTACTGCGTCTCTTACACGGGGTACCAGACACGGGTACTATCACTATCAACCCACCAGCCAGGGCAGACTTGCTCATGTGAAAGAATTTCATTTTAGAATGGAATGGAGTCTCCATGTTTATTCCCCCACTATCTGACCAACCCCAGTAATTTGGACAGACGCAGCAGCCCATACCGGGTTCGCTGCAATATTTGGCAACTATTTTGGTTTAGGGACAACTGGCCCATGGAGACAACTGTCTTGCCGACCTTTAGAGAAACCTCGGCCTTATTCGAAATCTATCCTGTCTCGGCAGCAGCCCATACCTGGGGCCATCTCTGGACTGGGAAGACAGTCAAATGTTACACAGACAACTCGGCGGCTTGCAAGATAATCAACAAAGGACATTCCTCCTCATTAACCATCATGAGGTTGGTCCTCAAGTTGACCTGGATCACAATTCTACCTAGTCTGCGAACACATCCCGGGAAAATATAACACAGCAGCTGACACTCTTTCCCGTTCTTGTTTTCATGTATTCTTCCAGGTACACCCTTCTGCCAACAAACAACCATCCAGGATACCGATATTCCACGAATTAATTATGGACTAACTTAACTGCTACGACACGCCCAATCACTTACACACAATGCACTCTCAGCTAATACCAAGGCCAGGGCACTGACCATTTTCCAAAAATTTGCAGCAGAATTTAAAGTACAAGGTAATTTTTCCATAGAGACCATGGTGGCTTTTGCCTCCTTCTGCCACTTACATCTCAAATTATCACACAACACCATCAAACTATATCTCACAGGCGTACAACATCATGTTCTCACCACTTTTCCCAATCACCCGCCTTTTCTATCCTCATACCCCATAAAGAATATCCTCAAAGTTATGAACATAACAGTTCACCCCCCTACTACCAGTAGACTACCCATAGATGGGCCCATATTCCAGAAACTTAGCGACCTGTTAGACACCAGCTCCATTGGTTCACAGACTAATTCAGTCATTAAGGCCGCTATATTCATCGCCTTCTACGGCTTTCTTAGACCTAGAGAGTTTACCGTCATACGCCATTCAGATGCCAATACTAGCTTAAAAATGTCTTAAAAAAACTAAACTCTTTTCTAAGCATTCTACACAGTCACCCACCCAACTCTCCACTACTACTACTCCACGATCAATCTCTCACCACATTTTTTACGTCAGAACACTGCTATTAAGATTAGGCAACAACCCCTCTTCCTTTTCTGGACACTTCTTCAGAATAGGAGCAGCCTCGTCAGCATCCAGCTCTAACACACCAGTCCACATCATCAAAAGACTGGGCCGTTGGAAGTCATCTATATATATATATAAAATATCTACATTCCATGACCAGAGCAAGAGCTAAGAAAAACATTTAAATGTTTAGCCTTATAAGAGGCAATAAAGTGTGGGTTTTATTTCATCATTCTTTTGCCCTCTTTTATTACAAGCCTACTCGTTCATTGGTTTCGGCACACCTCCACCAATTCTTCACCACCTACCACATTCCATAATCTATTAAATCCCGACCACAAGTAGGAAGGCCATTAGGCCTGAATTTGTGGGAGGAGTTATATGCCTATTTAAACGCAAAGCTCCTACTCACCTATGCCGATCTCACCCCACCACACCCCTTACATATTAACATTATATTAACCTTAGTAGGTCCTCTTTTATTACAGGCCTACTCGTTTGTTGGTTTCAGCACACCTCCACTAACTCTACACCAACTACCACATTCCATAATCTATTAAATTCCAACCACACACACACACATATACATATATATATATATATATATATATATATATACACATATATATATATATATATATATATATATATATACACATATATATAGATATATATATATATATATATATATATATATATATATATATATATATATATATATATATATATATATATATATGTAGTTCTTGGATAATATATATTCATGTCGCTGTTGTTTGGGAGAAGAAAAAAACTATTTAACTGACTTAAAATGGTACAAAAGGGGGGATAATAGAGAAGAATATAATGAACCTTTGACATAGTGAAATAATAAGTGTAATTCACTTTATAGTCTCATAAACTTTACATTTACAACCCTTGATTATTCTGTTTTATCAAACAGTTCCCTTTATGCAGGTAGAGAATGTTCAATTTAACTCTGCAAGTGCCTTATGTTTTCAGCAGAATGTTCCATGCTGTTTTTGGAATTTGATGGGTAAATTTATTCACATGCAGATGACACATTATGTGATGCACAGACTCTGAATATATTAAACCCAGCAGAGTCCGTCATAGTGTAGGATTAGCTCAGCTCAAGGTTTATTAAATCTTCCAGATGCCAAATACCTCTCAGCACACAGTCTATTAAACAGGCTCATAAACAAGCAAGTCTAGATAATCAAGAATAATGGTGGCAGGTGGTTAAATGTACCTATACATACAGTATAAGGATTTTCATTTACAAAGGTCTTTTAAGCTTCCATCTAAAGCTTAATAATGTTTAGTAAAATCCAGTGTTTTTATTTTTTATTTTAAAGTTTACATAGTGTACTGTACTCTCCATTTGCTATAGGACTATTTGCTACTATTTTTAAGAACTTTAGCTCCTGGCACCACAAAATACTTGTTTGCCTAATGTGATACTTTGTTAAATCCAGAGCCTCACCTTGGAATCGGTACTGCCAGATGTTTGCTTACCATTTGTTTGCCTTAATACTTCCTTTTTTGCCACCCTTACCTATTTATGCTTTTTTGCCATCCCTGTCCCACGTGTAATGTTTTACTTTTATTTATTTTATTATTATTATTATTATTATTTATTTTCCCCTTGTAGTTCACCTCCCTTTATATTTCTGCACATTACGTCCCTCCATATATATATACAAACATAGCGAAACACAGAGCTTTGTGATACATGGCAATATAAATAAGACACGCACAATTTTATGAAATATAGTAGTAAAGCAAACATGTCTAGACAGAGAATAGGGTCCATGCTTACAAGTAGAGAAAACTATCTAGAGCAGTATTGGTAATATACTGCTCTGGCCAACAAACCATTAATTAAGGAAAGAAAAAGAAAATTGAGAGCACAAAGAAAAGTATAAAGGCATGCAATTATAATGAACAGATAAGTTAAACATGATGGAGAGGCTGAAATTTATGTGACACAATATGAGCTAGAGATTAAATATTAAGACTGCACATGTCAACGATTTTGAGATTATCCAATTCCCAATGATGCAGGGTTTTCAGTGAATGGTCACTGAGAGGAGCAAGGCAAGGCAACCCAACAGCCCCAAGTCTGTATTGAAGCCTGCATCTCTCAACCACATACTAGGATACTCATACAGTCCAAGTTCTTCCCCACTGTGGGATAGCAGAGGACTGAGTATTGTCGCTGTTTACGCTGTGTCTTCACTTGTGTGATCGATGCGATTAGGATAATGCTCTAGAAGCCTTCAGCCTAGGTGAGCTCTGGTTGAATATACAAACTCTTCTGATCGAGCTGCACCTGAGGGAGGTTCACTGCCCATCTGCCTCATGCCCCATCTGATCTCCAGCTTGAGAGATTAGCTGCGTAGTCATTGCATGTGTTTCTATTGTAGCCCAAAAGTTGTGGAATATTGCTCCAATTTCTATAAATACTGTTCCTGAGAGCCACAATGGATTGTGGAGTTAGTGTCAAGACCTACCCTTGATGAGAGAGCTCTTCTTGTAAGTATTTTTTATGCTCTGCAGTGTGATAAGAGCAACAGAGTGCATCTGATGGAACACTGGACAAAGTATTGGGGACCAGCATGACTCCATCGACCCAAAGGGGGATGGAGGGGTCAGAGTAACAGCCCTGCAAGGAGGTAAAGTTCTGTGGGATAGGATATAAGTTGCCTCTCCCTCTCAATAACTCCAATAGGTGCTGCTTGAGTCCACTAGATTATCAGAGAATGGCAAAGCGGGATGTTGCAATCGGTGTTAGGAACAGGTAAGATGTGAATCATACCAATCGAGAAAGCTGTGTGTCAAACACGTCACTTAAAGTAGGAGCTGAAGAAGAAGCTTTCTCGAAAAGTATCCAGCTGCAATTCAGAGCAGGCCCTGCCTCTTAAATATTTAATTTCTATATTTTTTTTATTTAACTTATGTATTTATTTGAATCATTTGTCCTCTTTCCTTCGTGTGTGCTGCTCTTAAAATATATATATTTTTAGATGGTGCAAACATATTTCACTTCAGATACATGGCAAACATACTCATGCATGAAAAAAATTGAAAATAGACATTTTTATAGTTTATTTTTGATCAATTAACAAGATAAAAAAATGAATGAACAGAAAAAAAATCTAAATCAAAATAATATTTGGTATGACCATTCTTTGCTGTCAAAACAGGTTAAATGTGTACACTTGCCCAAAGTCTTGAAGAGAAATGGATTTTGCAGACATATAGTCATATGATTGTCAATTTAATATGGATGAAGCACAACCATTAAATGAAACACAAACAGCTGCGTAGGAGGAATGAAACAGGGTGAGGAACATCCAAAGTCGGATAGCAAGGTGAAGCTTACTCAAGAAAGTTAATGTGATAAGTCATGCACCATAGCAAGAATAAGCACAGCAACATGACACAAAGTAGTTGAACTGCATCTGCAATGTCTTTCCCAGGCCTAGATTTCAAGTCAAACTGGGTTTTTGAGATTCATAAGCCCTTCTGGACAATTGCAAAGAAAAGAGTTCAGGACTGTGGCCAACACATTTTGCATTTGTTAATTCATTAAAAAAAAAAAAAAAATCTATTTTTGAAAACATTTTTATTTGAAATATATATTTTTTCCACACCTGCCTTTAACCCCTTAAGGAACAAACCTCTGGAATAAAATGGAATCATGACATGTCACACATGTCATGAGTCTTTAAGGGGTTAAACATTTACAAATATACATATAAAACAATGGTTTTGAAACAATGGCAGTTATGTAAAAAATGATCTATTATTTTTAGACATTTACACCTGAATTGTTCTCCATATAGAACTGGCATCCTTCTCTAAAATATGTAGGTTAGAAGAGAGACTAGCACACAAGCTGCATTAACCAAATTAAGAGGTCTAGCACTTTGAATGGTACATGCTTGGTACTGTACAGAAAGTAGAGAATATATTGCTTTTACAACAAATAAAAAAAAAAAAAGTAAGAATTGTATTTATGTAATTTGTTTTGATACCCCATGTATCTTCTCAGTGACTATATGTGATTAGACCTTGATTTACTAGTGCAGATTTGGTAATTTTCATACATGAGTAGTATTTAAAGCCACTATTAGAATGTGCCATGTAGTGGCCATTGTGTTAATAATATCAGTTGCTGAGTGATGACAAAAACATTTCAGTCTTTGTAGAGGTATGTGAGGATGTGCGCAAAAGGAACAAAGGCACAACTGATGCCCAGGGCAGATTAAAAGATTATATAGTGTGGCGAATTAAAGGGATCCTCATTTATTTTCACTTAGTGTCCCATAAGTGCACAATGTGCCATGTTAGGGTTAAATAGCTATTTCAAGCTGCAGGTGATACCATTTTAATGTATTATTAATGTGATGCATTTAAAATAATGAAACAAATCTCTTATTAGCTAAAATTTGCAACAAATACCTGAAGTGAGCAGAGACCAGCAAGCCATTCTGGCCCCCCAATTAGGTTTAATCAGGGTTTTCTGCATAATTTATAAACCTCTGTGTAGCAGAAAAGTTTGGGATATGTAGTTTAACTGTCAACAATATTCCACTGAAGAGTTAAATAACAGAGAATCACATAAGCATTAACGGCATTCCTGTTACCCATGAGAATCTAGAGTCAATTCTGTAATCACTGTTATCTGTTGTACATAACCAACATTTAAGACTTTATGTTAAATGAATATTATGACTAATTAAATCAGCAGCTGTTTAATGACACAGTGCATTCCATAGTAAAAATATTTAGGTTGCACTAATTACTCATTCATTACTTTTATCATTTTTTGACATCGTCTTCTCTTGATGAGACAGTTTTAACACGTGTCTTTTAATATAAGCAAGACTAGAATAATACTGGGAATAATGGTTAAATATTAGCTTTCATTTTTTTCATAGTTCAGTGCATTTCTTGTATGCCATTCAAAATGCTATGATCTATGATTGCATAATAATCAACACGTGCTTTGTAGAGAGAGTTGCAGATATAGATACATATTTATATCTGCTACAGAAGATTACTTTTTCTTAACATTCACAACCAAAACCACTAAGCCTATGTTTAGTTATTTATTGTATATTTATGATTCCTGATATTGTAGTTGATATGCTCTTGGTTTTTGATTCTGGGTTGGACCCTCTTGGAAGATACAGTTATTTCACCTTCTCCTTAAAAGACAACATTGGTCAGCAGGTTGATCCCTTGAAAACTGCTGACTGCTAACTTTTTCCTGATTACTTACTCCCGCTGTGAATACAACACAGGAAACACATGAATAGTAGGCCAATATGTTTAGAAGGACCTGATATCTATCCTCAACTATTGCTTTTTAAGTAAAGAGAATATAACATGGTGGATGAGACAAAATGCCCTTGAAAAAAAAAGGGGGAAGGCTACCTCGTTCTCTATTAAAAAAAGGTGTCTTGAGTTTAATATAAAACAATGAATTGTAACTGTCAAGTCAGATCTAAACTTCTGTAATCATTATTAAAACAGATCTTCTGTTCAAAGTAGATAATTATGTGAAAACCCTCTCCATTGTCAGCTTTTCATGTTGTAACCATGAAACATCTTTTATAATGAAAGTTCTGAACCATCTGATCACTTATCACAATGTGAATACCAGTGAATACTAGTGGGACATTTTCTATAAACATGGCATATTTGATGAAGAGGGATATTAAAAACTGAGCCATCTTCCTGGTTAGTTCTAATGTAGTAATATCTTCCAATGCATGGTAAACTTGAACTAGTTCCAATTTCCCTACTGTCTCCATATGATTGGCTTTCATTATGATCAACTCCAGATAAATATTGACACACATAAATTGTTTATATAGCACATCAGAAAGATAGCAGGAACAGCACTCATTCAACTAAGCATATGATTGGTGCTCCTGGGCCAAAGGATAGTACAACACCTCAAGCAGGATACAAGAAGAGAAAAGAAGAAGGTCCCAGCACTCCACCTGTTTAACCCCTTAAGGACCGGCCTGTTTTTGCGATGTTTGTACGTTAAGGACCAGAGCAGTTTTAACACTTTTGTGGTGTTTGTGTTTAGCTGTAATTTTCCGCTCTCTCATTTACGGTTCCCATACAAGTTATATATTGTTTTTTTCATGACAAGAAGGGCTTTCTTTACATACCATTATTTGTATTATGTCATATATTGTATTTAAAAAAAAGAATAAAATATGGTGAAAAATTAAAAAAAAAAAACATGTTTTTGGACTTTTACTTGAAAAATATTTTACTTATCTACAAAAGCTAATGAAAAAAACTGCTAAATAGATTCAAAATTTTGTCCCGAGTTTAAAAACACCCAGTGTTTACATGCTTTATTGCTTTTTTTTTTGCAAGTTATAGGCCTATAAATACAAGTAGGAAATTGCTGTTTCAATATATATATATATTTTAAATGTATCAATAGTGACATTGTAACACCGTAATCTGTCATAAATCCCCGAAACACACCTAACATGTACATATTTTTTAAAGTAGACAACCCAGGGTATTCAAAATGGGGTATGTCCAGTCTTTTTTAGTAGCCACCTAGTCACAAACACTGGCCAAAGTTAGCATTTATATTTGTTTGTGTGTTAAAAATGCAAAAAACGCTAACTTTGGCCGGTGTTTGTGACTATGTGGCTACTAAAAAAGGGTGAACATACCCCATTTGCAATACCTTGGGTTGTCTTCTTTTGCAAATGGTATGCCATCATGGGGCTAATTCTCATTCCTTGGCTACCATACGCTCTCAAAGGCAACCTAACCAATCTGACAAATTTTAATAAAAAAAAAAAAAGTAAAATCAAGCCTTATATTTGACCCTGTAACTTTCACAAACACTATAAAACCTCTACATGTGGGGTACTGTTATACTCAGGAGACTTCACTGAACACAAATATTAGTGTATCAGAACAGTAAAATATATCACAGCAATAATATCCTCAGTGAAAGAGCTGTTTGTGTGTGAAAAATGCAAAAAACTTCACTTTCACTGACAATATCATCGCTGTGATATGTTTTACTGTTTTGAAACACTAATATTTGTGTTCAGCGAAGTCTCCTGAGTAAAACAGTACCCCCATGTACAGGATTTAGGGTGTCATAGAAAGTTACAGGGTTAAACACAGTGCTAGCAAATTAAATTATCTGGACTTTCGCCCTGGGTTGGCAGGCAGGTCCCTCAAATTGCAATCATTAAAATTACTTAATTAGGTAAAAATATTACATAAATACGCACGTAGAATTTTAATATATATACATATTTATATATTTGACGTCTACGTGTATATTTATGAAATTATTTATGTAATTATGTATGTGGACATATGTATATTCCGTATTATTTTTATTTATTTATTTATACATCGATATATATATCATTACATTATAAGTGTTTTATATATATATATATATATATATATATCAATATCAAAATACTGTTAGAATAAAATTGCATATATATATATATATATATAATTTTTTTAATTATTAAAAAATATTTTTATTTTTGTTATTTATTTTTATTAACATATTATTTGTATTTTATAATAATACATATATATATATACCATATATATATATAGTTATTATATATATTGTATATATTTGTGTGTAATTTAAATATAAGTGTATTTTTACATTAATATACGTATATATAAATATAAAAATACACTAAGTATGACATTATATATATGATATATATACATATATTATATATAGGTATATATAGATATAATACATGTATATATATCATATATATACACATATTATTATTTTTTTACACTGATTGATTTTATTTCACTTTATTTTTTGATTTTTCACTTGCAGGGAAAAATCAGCACAGACAGTCCCCCTGCAGGCAAACACATGGACCCCTATTGCGGTCATGTGATCGAGTGATCACATGGCCGTGGGGTCCTGATCTGCCGAGGGGGGACTGCCCAGGCAGACAGGCAGTCCCCCTGGACCGGGAGGAGAGCTGATCGCCGCCGTGGGACCAGGTAAGTAGCCCCAGACCGTTATGACGGTTCAGGACCGTCAGCGGTCCAAACGCACGTTTTACCGCTGACGGTCCTGAACCGTCAGCGGTCCTGAAGGGGTTAAAAAGGCATATTTATTATAAGCTCTGCTTGAGAAAGACCAATTTGGGTGAAAATGTTGCTGTTGGTAACACTGTTTTTCTAATCAATATGCATTTTTTTGTTGTTGTAAATTTCAGTTTATTGTGAAAGTTTTTGTTTTTGTAACTTGTGATAGATCAGATTATCGTTATCACCATAGATAATATAAATGAAACAAGGTGGGCACACTCAACTAGACGACAAAGTAGCCCCTAAATGAGGCTAAATAAGTAAATGCTGGGTTCTCACCTACATAAGGCTCTATCCCCCAAAGAACCCAAAATACATATCAATATGAATAGAGTAAGGAGCACAACCATAGATATTTATGTATATGAAAAATCTTTATTAAATGGGTATATACTATAGGAATGTCTCTTTACATTTTAAAGCCAAAATGCAAAGTCATAATGCTGTAAAATATTTACCAGAAAAAAATCTGGACATATATAAACGCACAATGCGTAATATATAGATGAACGAAAACTATAATATAAGCAAACAACTGTAATGCTAGTATAATCAAAACCCAAAAAGACAGATACAACATATAAGAATAATGCAAAAACCATACCAAACTAAGTGAGAAGCAGAGACAGAGTCAATCAAAAAGCCCCCAACGTTTTGGCAAGAAGCCTTTATCAAGGGAGCCTGTTGAGAAACTGAGTTCTACCCTTATATACCCACAAGAAACACCTACATTGAAAACACCTGAAACTACTGGGTGGCCACCCATGATGATTGAGATCCTCCCAACCATAAAACACCTGTTTACGGTTACCAAGGAAACCAACACAATAATATATGCACATATCCTACATACAGCATTCAGTGTGACAAGAAATTTACAAGCATAAATAGTAGATGTAGTAATACAGATCAGGTTAAGGACATCCATGTATTCATTTATTGAAGGCTGGTATACTTAACAAAAAAAATATATATATAACAAAAACATCATGAGATCATATGCAGCAATGTCAGAACTAAATCATAATATGTATACCAAGACATCCAGTTAACAAGACTGAAAACCATAACATGAAAGAAAGTAAAACATGAAATAAATACTGATAAGAATGAATATTCCACATAGATCATAAACCAACTGATCGGGTTGCTGAAAAGTATAAACTTCGATCAATCCTGAACGAAAACGAGGCGCGAACCGCATCATGCGTTTCAAACTGCCTAACCCGGAAGTAGGCTGAATGAAATGGAACGCAAATGCGTTCCAACGTACCTGGCAATCAAATCCGGTCTATGCTCTACGCACTGGGTTTTTCACTTCTGGGTGGCCCCTGTTGATTGGATACCTTCCATGAAGACCTTCGGAACTTTGGCTTCTTTGTTTTACCTCTAATGTTGGAAGAAATCTGTCTACGCAATTATTATGCATATTTCTTAATATGTCTGTCTGATTTCACATACATCTTTAGATTGTTTACATAGGTGCATATATCTAACATTCATTGCCTTTTATTCGATGGGATCATAGAGTTGGTATCTCTTTACATGACTCGAGATGCATTGACTAGACAAGCATGCATCCTTGTCTTCCTAAAAGTTGGGATATCTAATATTATATGGATGTTGGCATTTATTATGCTTATCTTTGACTTATGGATGTATTATTGTACGTCTTTATTATCTGGGTGGTATTCCTATTGACATTACATCTTGTGTCGATCATTAGTTTTTTATATTATTGATCTTCAGTACTCTTTATTGTGTTTCATTATTTTTCATTATCTTTCCATTTTTATTTTCATACATATATTCTTACATATTATTCTTTTATTGTTCAAGGTACTTCTTTCTTGCTCCATATAGGAGCTTTACTAGGCTCCTTGTGGACTTTGATTTATAAATATATATTTTTCTGCTTTAACAGTGTCGCTTCGCGCATGCGTAGAGCATAGACCGGCTTTGATTGCCGGGTACGTTGGAACGCATTTGCGTTCCATTTCATTCAGCCTACTTCCGAGTTCGGCAGTTTGAAACGCATGATGCGGTTCGTGCCTCGTTTTCGTTCAGGATTGATCGAAGTTTATACTTTTCAGCAACCCAATCGGTTGGTTTATTATCTATGTGGGATATTCATTCTTATCAGTATTTATTTCATGTTTTACTTTCTTTCATGTTATGGTTTCCAGTCTTGTTAACTGGATGTCTTGGTATACATATTATGATTTAGTTCTGACATTGCTGCATATGATCACATGATGTTTTTGTTATATATATATTTTTTTGTTAAGTATACCAGCTTTCAATAAATGTATACATGGATGTCCTTAACCTGATCTGTATTACTACATCTACTATTTATGCGTGTAAATTTCTTTTCACACTGAATGCTGTATGTAAGATATGTGCATATATTATTGTGTTGGTTTCCTTGGTAACTGTAAACAGGTGTTTTATTGTTGGGAGGATCTCAATCATCATGGGTGGCCACCCAGTAGTTTCGGGTGTTTTCAATGTAGGTGTTTCTTGTGGGTATATAAGGGTAGAACTCGGGGGGCGTGGCTAACTGCCGAGCTTAATGGACGCACATTAATCCCTCTGCTCCTGACCCAAAGTTAATCCACAGCAATCGGAGAGAATCACAAATCATGGGCAACCACAAAAAGCAAACTAACCTTCAAGGTAATACAGGGAAGACACCCTCAACTAAATCGGGATCTCTAACCCGTTATTTCAGAGAAAACCCAGACCGCATGTCGGAGGCCGCGGCCGCGACCTTGAATATGGCGGACACGGATTCTCCTTCAAATTCTTTATCACACAGCCCTTGCTATTCTGAAAACTCACAACCAACAGACAAACAAGATGAAACAGATATCAGAATACTGATTAAGAACTTACCATCGAAGGCTGATATCCAGCAGATCCAACAAACGCTGGGAAAAATAGAATCCTCGTTCCAATCCAAACTGGAAGAAACGGGCACTGACGTCCAACAGCTTAATCTACGGGTCTCAGATCTGGAAGAAGAAAAAGACGTATTACAAGCCCAAATTACTAACATTGCAACAACACTAGACTCACAAATTTTAAATTGGGCTTCATCCCAGAGACATATCGACGATCTCGACAATAGGGGAAGAAGAAATAACTTGCGAATCAGGGGGATACCGGAGGCCCAAGGTGAGGACATAACTCTAATACTCTCTGAACTCTTTAATCTAATCCTGGAATCCCCTGCAGACAATCTTATTTTGCTGGATAGAGCCCATAGATCTCTTTGTCCGAGAGGTCTATCACAGGACTCACCAAGAGACATTACCTGTAGATTACATTATTACAACATAAAGGACAATACAGTAAAGGCCATCAGAGACATGACACAACCTCTGCTATTCCAAGGCAATCGTATACAAATATTCCCTGACCTGTCCTGGTATACCCTTCAGGCTAGAAGGGCCCTAAAACCAGTCACTGAATTGCTTCGACAAAGAAATATCAGATACCGATGGGGATCCCCTTTGCATTAATTGTATCCATTAAAGGTATCATCCACTCTATCTCGACATTCCTGGACGTCACTCCTTTCCTCAGAGCCTTAGACCTCCCCAACACTACCGTTATAGACTGGAATACACCGCCTCCAAACCAAGACTCACTCCATCCAACCCAGCGGCAAAAGTGGTCTACCCCAGCAAGGAAGAGACGTCCGGATCAAAGATTCCTCTCTCCAAACCAGAGGCAGGGTAAAATCCCTACTGAAAACACCCCAATGAGACAACGCCCGCAAGATAATGGTTCCAACTGATAACTGCAAAACAAACACCAAAGTTTTCTCCTCCTCTCTACTGGTGGGAAGCACTATTCGAAACATAACCTATTCGCCTGAACTGGGACATTTTCACTTGAGACTATCTTACTGTTTCCAGAAACAATCCTTTTACGATCTCAGGGGAATTTTCCTTCCCGCGACTCTCACTTGTTATCCACCTCCAATCATTTCTTATAGAGGCTTAAGAGGACCTTGCCTCACAGGTCGTATAACTGTCTAACACTATCTAACATGTTACCTCTGACTTCAAAATGCCGTAGCGAGTTAAATGATATAACAATTTCAAATTTTTTGTACTATTATTTTAATAGGCTACGCTATAGAAGTAGAACGTTTTTATTTTACCTTTTGTCTGCCAATGCTATTGTAACATAGATTCTCTAGCGGTTAAAGTTTTCCTCGACAAACTGCATTAAGAGGAATCTATTAATAATTATAACATGCAACATCTTAACTTGACTTTACCCAGGGATATATTTGCCTCACAAATCCTAACTCAGATATGTTAAAATCACGTTACTTCATCTACAACAGTTGTTATCGATATCACCTCTCTCTATTGGTAGAGAAAATTAACTCACTAGTCAATTTGCATATCCCACGCCTATCGCTAACCATAGCGGTTTGCCTCTACGGTAATCCTTAAATACCAAGTAACATGATGTAAGCACGTTTCATAATGCCATACTGAGGTGGATACTGATGAAAACATGAGACCCTGCAGACAGATTGTGGGTAAACAGTGATTAATCTTGCATAGTTCTTACAACTCCTAGAGCAGGGGTAGGCAACCTTTTAGCAGCACTGTGCCGATATAGGATTGTGATGTCCCGTAGCGTGCCGGTCCTATTTTTTTTTAAATTGAGGTGTGTATGCTGCCGTATTCTGCTTGTGTTATTTGTACTGTAATTGCTTTGGATCGTTGTATTTGTGCATATATAAGCTATTATATTGTATATGTTCATTAGTAGTTTGTGGTATCGTGTATGATACATATGAATGTGGGCTGTGTATGGGGGCTGCTTGTGGAATTGTGTGTGGATGCATATGTCACATTGTGTGTTTAGTAGTGTGTGGGGGCTGTTTGGGGTATTGCATGTGAGAGACTGCATGTGGGGTTGTGTGCATGTATGTGGATTGTTAGCGGGTTAAGTTTGTGCTGATTGTGTGTATGTTTGTGTGTGGGCTGTTTGTATTATTTGTATGAGGGGAGGGTTATTCTGCATTTCTGTGTATATCTAGCAGTGTGGGTGGCTTCCCTGGGGTCCAGTGGGGACCAGGCTGGCCAGGTACAGGTCAAGGACAGGAGCTGCAACAGCAGCTGCGGGCTGCTTTACTACATGTGGATTACTATTCACAAGTGCTGGGAGGAAGTGATCTGAGATCAGTTCCTCTACGTGCTGCAATGCATAAATTGAGGATTGTCCTTCACAACCTCATCGTATTAGCAGATATCTGAAGTTTTACTAGGACTCCTGATAAGCCAGAGCCTGTTTGGCTCTAGCAGCCTTGAGTGCCATGCAAAGACACCTCGAGTGCCGTGCATGGCACTAGTGCCGTAGGTTGCCTACCCCTGTCCTAGAGAAATCATTATACACCTGCATTGAAGGTATATGACAAGGCCTTATTAAATACGAGTCAGTTACTAAGTTCTCTGTGGAAATCTTATTATTAATTTACAAAACTACATTCGACTTAAACAGCACAGAGCTTTCCTCTCCCCCACCATCCTACACAACAATCCCTTATTATAAAAAAAAAAATAATAAAAAAAAAAAAAATATCAGAGCTATACTACCCTCTCTTCATTGTCCTAGAATAGGTTCTCAACCTCAACCCCCCCCCCCCCCACCTCACTAGTTAGAGGAGGAACTAAACTGTACTTACGCGGTTCCTCTCCACTACAACTAGCTAAAAAATTGGATTGAGACTTGGGTCTTCAGCTCCAGCGTAAATCTACGACCCCTAATACTTATCGGTTCTCTCTCTAGCGTCGAGATTGAACTACATTCCCGTAAGGGAAACTCAATACTATCTTCTTTATACCCCAATTCCATCTTCTCCCCTTCTCTGCACTACCTTCTCCATCTTCCTACTCCTTGTTTTTTCCTTCCACTAGGTCTTATTAAGACCAATTCTAGCGAGACAAATAATTTCCTATCTATCTAATAAGCAGAGATTCAACTCACCAGCACTAAGAAATTACCTATAATTCAGCAAAGTTTTCTACTCTGATAGAAATTGTTAATAATTCTTGTACAGTTTAAGTGTTATTACGTTATAGATTGTTGTATTTTAATTTTATTGTATCACTATTTCAGTACATTACTGTATATACCACACTGCATTTCATAAACAAATCGTTTGGGTGATAACCTGTACCTTGGAGAACCAAGATACCGAAAAATTACCTCAAATTCCACAGACTTTCATGGTAAGGTACTCTTAGATCTGAATTTGAACACTCTAAGTAACGTCCTTCTGACGTGACAATTTTACAACACCTGAAATCTATTCACAAGTTCTAACTATTTCCCTATCAAAATACTCCCCACTCTCCTACCCATCAATTCCATAGCCAACTACAAGTCCACTCACTGAGAATTATCAATACTTCCCTTCAATACCTTAATTAAAAACAACTGAATAGACCATGACTACCTTAAATATTCTTACACAAAATGCAAGAGGTTTAAACACCCCTGAAAAACGTTCTATCGCACTTACAGACTTTAAGAGGAACAAAGCACATATAGTGTTTATTCAAGAAACACATTTTAGAAAAGACTCCCCTCCCAAACTGCGCAACAAAGACTATCCGTTGGGCTACTTTAGCCATTTCTCTGAGTCCAAATCTCGAGGAGTTGCAATTCTTATAGGACAGCATTTATCCTTCACATACCAAGATCACCTAGCAGATGACTCTGGCAGATTTGTGTTTGTTAAGGGCAAAATTAGCAATACTCAATTCACTTTGGCAAATATATACCTACCTAACAAAAAACAGAATCACGCCCTTGCAAAAATACTAAATAAACTCACTATGTTTCAAGATGGAATTCTTATTATGGGAGGAGACTTCAATATTCCCTTAGATGAGAGCCTGGATACCACCTCCATATCCAGAAACTACCAATCCCAAACACGAACTCTACTTAAAAACTCTCTCTCCGAGGCCCAATTTTATGATAGTTGGAGAGCCATACACCCTACACAAAAAGATTATTCCTTTTTCTCCCACCCCGCAGGTACCTACTCTAGGATCGACACCATATTCTTACAGCATAGATACCTTTCCCTCATAAAATCTTCTACATACGGCCAGATCACATGGTCAGATCACGCCCCCATGACTCTAACCATCTCCATCCCAACAGCATCTGCACCTTTCTCCCAATGGAAACTTAATGACTTAATCCTGAATGATGGTGAGACCTTAACCGGGTTGCGAAAGTTAGCATCTAATTATTTCATCGAAAACACTCACCCAGACACAACTCCAATAATGACGTGGGAAGCACACAAAACAGTTACTAGAGGGGAACTGATAAAAGCAGCTACAATTCTTAAAAAGAACAGGGATAGGAAAGTAGAACAACTCACCAGGATATTAAACATCTAGAATGCAATCACAAAAAATCCCTTTCATTAGATGAAATTACTTTCGGACAAACGATCTGAACTAACGGCTATTCTACATTTACATGCCAAACGCAAGTTATCTCTAACGAAAAACATGTATTACTCCCAAGGTGGCAAGGCAGGTAAACTTCTTGCTAAATCTATACAATTAGAAAGACAATCCTCCTTCATTTCTGAAATCAGGAAAGAAGATGGTACCCTCACTTGCCATATGTCAGACATTCTAGACTCTTTTCATAAATTTTATTCCCAACTATACAACCTTTCAAATACAAAACCTACAACAGACAATATACTAGAATTTCTAAAACCAAGAATAAAACATACTATTCCGAGTAATGAAATTGCATTCCTAGATAGCCCTATAACTACAGAGGAATTTTACGCTACAGTCAAATCGCTTCCCCTAGGTAAAAGCCCAGGCCCTGATGGCTTTACAGGGAAATACTACAAATAACTCTCACATATACTAGCACAACCTTTTATTAAGGCTTACAACATGCCACATATTGCATCACATATCCCAAACTCGGCTCTCGAAGCAACTATCTCAATAATTCCGAAACCGGGAAAAGACACAACCATTTGTGGTAATTACAGACCAATTTCACTTATCAATATTGATCTAAAGATTCTGACCAAAATTATGGCAAATAGACTTAAACCCATTATACCAACACTAATTCACCCAGATCAAGCTGGATTCGTTATGGGTAGGGAAGCTAAAAACAACACCACAAAAATTATTAACATTATTCATTGGGCCCTCACACACAAGACACAAAGCGCTTTATTGGCTATTGATGACGAAAAAGCTTTCGACAGAGTTAACAGGTCACTATTGAAACATACTTTGAGATACTTAAATTTTGGTGATAGATGGTTGGAATGGATCAATATGATATACTCTAAACCTACAGAAAAACTGAGAATTAATGGTCAATTATCAAAAACAGTGAATATAACAAATGGCACAAGACAGGTTTGTCCCTTATCACCACTATTGTTTATCCTAGTTCTGGAACCCTTCCTCCAAGGCATTCGAGACAATAATCTAATACAGGGAATTCAAGTCAAAAATCTAAATTATAAAGTCAACGCATTTGCAGACGACCTTCTCTTCACTTTATCAAATCCACGCAAGACTATTCCCGCCATCATTTCGGAAATGGAATCGTACGGCAAACTTTCATTTTTCCAGGCCAACCTTACAAAATGTGATCTAATGCCTATTCTCTCGTCAGATCAGACGAACAAACTAATTAGGTCCAAATTCTCATTTAACTGGACAACCAAATCAATTAAATACTTAGGAATTCACATTCCCAGCAATCTTGATAACACCTACTCGATTAATTTCCCACCACTGATAGATTCCATCACAAAAGACCTTAATAGGTGGCATAAACCATGTTTCGGACTACTAAGTCGTGTTAATATCCTTAAAATGAACATCCTACCACGCATCCTCTATCTCCTCCAAACCATACTGCTCAATATTCCAACAAAATTCTTCATCTCCATCAAATCTCTATTCCTGAAATTCATTTGGGCCCATAAACCTCCCAGACTAGCATATCAAACCTTGATAAAAAAAAGGGAACAAGGAGGACTAAATCTCCCAGACATAGAAACATACTATAAATCGACCCATCTACAAAGACTCTATGAGTGGAATCGAACCCACACAACACTTCAATGGGTCACACTAGAAAACAGCTTTATGGACATTCCACTTCATGTCTATACTTGGCTTCAAGATGATCCCCAATTCGCGGGAAAACTATATAAACACCCAACGATATCTCCTACACTTCACATATGGCTTAAACTGAGGAAGCAAACTAATATTTCTCCCTTTCCTTCCCCTATTTACCCTCTAACACTAAACCCTCTCTTTCATAAAGGAACATCAGGAAAACAAATGGGCTTTAAATTTAATGGACCCTACTTGAAGTTAAACGAGGCAATAAATGGGAATAAACTTAAACCCATACAGGAACTCACCTTATCTGACTCTCACACAGGGATTCAATCCTTCTTTCATGATCAGCTCAAACATTTCATCAAGTCCCATTCACTTTTACCGGAGGGTAATAGACCACTTACTAGACTTGAATCTCTATGCACCTCACATCCCCTAAAGATAAAAACTCTTTCGACATTCTACTCGATAATTAAAGAGGCATACACTCAATCTCAACCGACTTTTACACTAAAGTGGACAGATGAACTCCTTACCAACCTCACTGAACTACAGTGGAAAAACGTTTTTATCTCATCTCAACACATGCCCAGGAATGTAATTACAAAAAAATCACTCGCTGGCATAATACACCAGCCAAACTTAACAAATTCTACCCTTCAACGCCTGACCTCTGTTGGAGATGCAAGGCTACAAACGCACACCACGCTCATATCTGGTGGCAATGCCCGACGATACACAAATTCTGGTCGAGAATCCATATAATTATTCAGTTAATATTTCATAAAACCTTCTCTTGTAGCCCGGAGCATTATATCTTTTTGCTACCTCCACCCGAACTTAAGTCACTGGAGTTGATGCTATTTCGCAACTTGGTCATGGCAGCTTCCCAACTGGTTCCCAAATACTGGAAACAAACTAAATCCCCTTCGATTAGGTAATGGATAACGAAAGTGGAAGATATTAAACTAATGGAGGGAATAACCCTCTCCAAAACAGGGAGACATGCTAAATACATATCCATCTGGGACCCTTGGCTCAAACATATTCATTCCTACTCTCACTTAACTCAATAAAAACTCCTGATCCCACACACCTCTCTACCTCTCCTTTTTTCAGGGGCATGTAACAATCATACTTACAAATCATCGAATCTAATATAGTGGCAATCACACCAGATGCATGTCCTTAAACCCTCTCCTCCCTTCTTGAAGAGAGGTTGAATTGAAAGAAAACAATTATAAAAACATCTTTAACTGTCATTCTATTCTATCTACCACAGTAGAGGGGCCACTCTATCCCGATAATACTCCACGCTTCCAATCCTCCCTTATTGACTCACCACATAATTTCGAATCTTGGTTCTCCAAAATATTCTTCCAACCAAGCATCCTTCTAAATACTTAATGCCACTGTTGAACTTACTCAGGATGCCTTATTTAATTTTTTTTTTATTTAATTTTTTATTTACTCTTTTGTTTACTCTTTTATTACAAAACTTTTTACTTGCTTAGTCATTCCCATCCTAAAGCACTTCTACAACGATATTCTAGTGACACTTTGTCCTGTACCAATTGTTATGTATTATCTTAGTACTGTTTTATTAACTACGTTATATTGAAATTTGTAATCTCGATATTATCTCGCTATACCAAAGCATTTACTGTATTATGTAAATTTATAAACCAATAAAAATTTATCAAATAAAAAAATAAAAATAAAAAAAAATAAGGGTAGAACTCAGTTTCTCAACAGGCTCCCTTGATAAAGGCTTCTTGCCAAAACGTTGGGGGCTTTTTGATTGACTCTGTCTCTGCTCCTCACTTAGTTTGGCATGGTTTTTGCATTATTCTTATATGTTGTATCTGTCTTTTGGGGTTTTGATTATACTAGCATTACAGTTGTTTGCTTATATTATAATTTTCTTTCATCTATATATTATGCATTGTGCGTTTATATATGTCCAGAATTTGTTCTGGTAAATATTTTACAGCATTATGACTTTGCATTTTGGCTTTAAAATTTAAAGAGACATTCCTATAGTATATACCCATTTAATAAAGATTTTTCATATACATAAATATCTATGGTTGTGCTCCTTACTCTATTCATATCGTTATCACCATGACAGTTATATAACAAGTAGTGAAGTGGTCAGTTGAGACCTGCAGGTCACCATATAAAGCAGTAAATGCTATAACCTGGCAATTGTCTTGGTTTGCCCTGAGACAAGGGCCACTCTCCTCAGTTGACAGTAAAAGGTGTGGGAGAGTCAAACTGGGTGAGCCTTAGTCCGCTGACACCAGGGCCGGAGTGGCCCCGTGAGGACCACTGAGTTCACCTCACCACGACGAGCTGTAGGCCCCCCTAAAACCAGTGCAGCCAGGTCAAGATCATAGTAACAAACATCAAAAAGTAACTATAAAGTCAGGAAAGGTATGCTTCTCAAGCCATCAGGACAACTCCATTATTGCCCTCCCCCTGTTCCTGGGGTGTAGGCAGGCCAGGTAGTTGGAGAAGGTTTTATTAAAAGAGGAAGTAGCGAGATAAGTACAGAAGAAGGATAAAAAGAAAAAAAAGAGGAGGGGAGATGTAATATTATAGGGTCAAAGGGAAGGGGCAGATGCAGAACTATGTTCTGCAGTTTGGGATCTGTTTGATTCACGTGTGGTATGGGCTGTGGGGTATACACCTTCTGAGGGTCACGTGCATGTGCGGGAGCACAAGAGTCTGTATCTATAGACTTCGGTCAGGGTGCATAGTGTGCTGTGTTGTTGGAATAAATGTGCATTTTTGGGGGTATTTGGAATGCCTGCACTTTCTTCTTTTCTTTAGACATAAACTGGTAAACAGAACCAAATGGTCTGTAATTTTAGAGCATTGAATAGACGAATGCAATTAGCAGGACTATGCATTTGAACTAAATCCTCCCATGGCAACCTTAAAAAAATCAACTCCGGAGAAGTTAGAAAACAGTCTAGTGTATATGCTGAACCTGTTAGTCACCAGCCACTGCTTAGTGATTTATTGAAAAGGAATTGCTGTCTGGGCCACTGTAGATACTGTGTTGAGTAGAAGAGATAAATGTAGGTATTGTAGTCAGACTTGTATTTACACCTGCTGCATCTGGCCTTGGTTTTGAAACACAACTGTTATAATTTGAAAATAGGCTTGTGAATGCTAGTGAGGCACAGATCATTTCATCATGATGACCACAGAGCAGAAATCACCTTTGGAGTTAGATCATATTAGAGTCCACCAAGCATACTTTCCAAAATTCATCACCAGTGATGGACTCAGGTATTTCAACCAAATCCTGACCACTGAAAGACTACATTGTTAAAGTAAATTTTCTTGTATTAATGTATTGACTGGTCAAGACAATCTAGCATGCATATCTATCTAGGTTGAGCTGTACCAATTCAACCAAAAATAAACTCAAAAAAGAAGAAAGCGGGGAGGGGCGGGGCCTGACTGCCATGCTGTACGGTCGCAGGCTTGAGAGTCTCCGGCAAATCTTGTTCTTCTTGAGTGCCCTATTGAACCTTACTATCTGCACTGGAGCCCAGGAGAAGCCCCAAGTGTCCGGGTGGCTGCCGGCGGCACTACAGTCCGGAGCCCTAAGGGGCGACACAAGGCTTTGGGGCCTGCGTGGGTGAAGAGCGGGACAGACGGCCGCTGCTCTGTTTGAGAGCCCGGCTGCCATGTGGCGACCTAGAGATGTGCCTTCTGGATCCTGTTCCCCTCCTCTGGGCCATTGTATCTAGTATTACTCCAGTGCTTAGATTGAGCAGGTCTGACTAGATTATTTTGATGTGAGTTCTATAACCTATAATAAAAATGTCAGTATGCAGCGCAGGCCAGGAGTCCCTATCTTGCTGATAGTTTGCATGTCCAATAAGCCTGTCTCCTAGTGAGGTGCCTCATTACCATAAGCTTGTTTTATAACTCTATTGTTTATTATCCACATGTCTAGGAACTTGCCTGCATGACATAAGAGCGTACTATAAATATTCTTACTAGACATGCTAGGACCAGCTTGTACCTTATACCACTTGTAAAAATTGTGCAGTACACTAAAATGCCTTGTACGTGTTACGCTTTGTATAGTTAATTGTCCTGCCACTGCTGTTGGGGCATTGCAAGGATGTTTGTTACTCTTATGCACACAAAAAATAAAGAATTTAAAAACATTGCTACAAATAAAAAGAAAAAAGCGAAAGCATGTGAGGTATACTAAAACGTATAATTTTTAAAAAGGCAATTTTAATAAGATTAGGGCAGCTCTACAACATATCGACTGACATAAACTTCTTAGTGAAAAAAACACTGAGGATAAATTGAAACTATTCAAACAAATATTAGAAAGGTATATTTCACAATATGAACTATTGTGTAATAAATATAAAAGAAACAAATTGAAACCAGTGTAGCTTAGTAGAGAAGTAAAACAAGAGATTAAAAATAAGAAAAGGGCATTTAAAGCATTTAAATCGGACAAATCAGAGGCATCCTATATAAGATATAAGGAAGCCAATAATGCTTGCAAAAAGGCAATTAAAGTGGCTAAACTAGAAAATTAGAAATTGATCGCCAAAGAATGCAAATCCAACCCCAAAATGTTTTTCAAGTACATAAATTCTAAAAAAGCAAAAAATGAAAGTGTAGGTACACTGAAAACAGAGATGGGTCTGTTTATGAAGACCAGGAAAGGGCAGAAATTTTAAATAACTATTTATCTTCAGTATATATTAATAAAGATCATGTGGCTAAAAACTTGCAGATAACTTGTGACTCGAGACAAGGTGCTACAGCAGTTAAAGAAAATTAATGCAAATAAAGCTCCGGGTCCTGACGGTATTCACCCACGAGTACTTAAGGAGCTAAGTGGGGAAATAGGTGCACCTCTGTATTTTATCTTTCAAGATTCTTTTGCTGTAGGTATTGTACTGCAGGATTGGAGGAAGGCAGATGTTGTTAGTTTATTTTAAAAGGGTTCAAAATCCTTGCCTGGAAATTATAGACCTGTGAGCTTAACTTATGTGACTGGTAAACTATTTGAAGGGCTATTAAGGGATAATATTCAGGTAGTCATTGGGAAGAACTTTGTTATTAGCAAAAATCAGCATGGGACATGTCAAACTAACCTAATTGCATACTACGAAGAAGTAAATAGAAGTATAGATCAGGGTGTTGCAGTGGATGTGATCTACTTGGATTTTGCCAAGGCATTTGATAACAATAGGTAAGTCTTCAAACTAAAAGAAATTGGTCTAGATGAATATTCTTGTTCTTGGGTAGTGTAATGAGAATATACCCCTACACGCAGGATCCAGCTAAACAGAAGACAGCACCGAGGAGAGATACGTCTACCGGACCTTAGAATGGCCGGACTCGACATATATAGGAGAAGTACAGAGTCAGGAATGATCCGAGGTCAAGGGCACAAAGAGACAGCGTAAACGAGAACTAGCCGGGGTCTGGTACACAGGAATCAGCAAGCCGGCAAACAGAACAGACAAGGATAAAGCGAAAACGAAGTCAGAATACAAAGCCAAGGTCAAATATGGAGGAACACAACTGAACACAACAAGCGCTAAAGGGAACTGAAACAGAAACCACAATAGGGCAAGGAACTAAGGGAAAAGGGTAAGTATAAGTAGCTTCCAAACTAATGTGATTGGCTCCTGTCACTTCCACGCCCCCAAAAGGTAAGTGTATGGGGTGAGTGGCATGACAGGGGCCAATGGGAGCCTTTTTGCAATTTAGGCTCCCACTGTCTCTTTAAGAGCGCGCCCGAGACTCGCGGCGCGCTCTTAGATTCAGGCGGGACACGTGACCGCATCTCACGGTCACTGCCCGCCTTCCTGTCAGGAGAGTCGGATGAGCCGCGCGCGGCTTGAAGAGAGGACCGCGGCCGGCCCCCGGATAAGGTAAGTAACGCTACAGGTAAAACATTGTCTTAAGGATAGAGTACAATGAGTTGTCATTAATGGTAAATTTTCAGGTTGGACAAAAGTGGTAAGTGGTGTCCCTCAGGGTTCTATTTTGGGACTGCTTCTATTTAACATATTTTTAAATGATTTTGAAATAGGCATTGAAAGCCATGTTTCAGTGTTTGCAGATGACACAAAACTTTGTGAAGTAATAAAATGTGAACATATTGCTTTGCTGAAGAGGGATTTAGATATATTGGGGGACTGGGCACTAAAATGGCAGACACAATTTAATGTAGAGAAATGCAAAGTTATGCACTTCGGGGTCAAGAATGCACAAACAACTTACACCCCAGATGGTAATGAAATAGGGATTATAACACACGAGAAGGATTTGGGAATTGTTATAAACAACAAATTAGGCAGCAATATGCAATGTCAATCTGTCAATTGCCAAGGCCAGTAAGGTTTTGTCATTTATAAATAGGGGCATAAATTCTCGGGATGAAAATATAATTCTGCCTCTCTATAAATCGCTCTTTAAGACCACACCTTGAATATGCTGTGCAATTTTGGGCACCTGTTCTAAAAAAGGATATCATGGCACTAGAAAAAGGGCAGAGACGAGCTACAACATTGATAAAAGGAATGCATTTTAGTTCCAAAGAAAGGTTAAAAAAAAAAAAATAATTCAATCTCTTTAGTTTGGAAAAACGGTGCCTCAGAGGGGATATGATAATGATGATTTGTGTACCTACAAATATATTCTGGGCCAGTACAAACCATTATCTGGAAATCTATACATAAACAGGGCTATACATAGGACATGAGGTCACGCATTTAGGCGTGAAGAAAGGAGATTTCATCTAAGACAAAGAAAAGGTTTTTTTTTTTTACAGTAAGAGCAATACAGATATTTAAACAGCAATTGGATAAACACTTATTAAAGCAAAAACATAACATACAGGGATATAATTTCTAATTAGTGGGGTAATAGTTGCTTGATCCAAGGAGATATCTGACTACTATTTTGGGGTCAAGAAGAAAATTTTCCCTAGTTTGTTGCAAAATTGGAAGTGCTTCAGACTGTGTTTTTTGCCTTCTTTTGGATCAACAGCAAAAACATATGTGAGGAAGGCTGAACTTGATATACACAAGTCTCTTTTCAGCTATGTAACTATGTAACCATATATGAAAGAATAAATATTTTGTAATTTGAAAGAAGACATAACACGACACATATTTTCAATTGATCTAAGAAAGACTGCTACATTATTGATCTATAATCTAGAATATAATCTGTAGTCTGAATTCTTAAACAGTTTGTTAACTGATATATAAACAATCTAAACTTTGTGACAGACATAGTCCATATATGTGAATTATATAATTTCCCTGCATGTTGCTGTAATGCTGTTACAGCCCCAGTTGAGCTGATACTACCTCATTGAGCTGAACCCAACTTGGAGTAATAAGTGTCTCTGGCCATGTGTGTGAGATTATGTTGTTCTGTTTGTTGTGTATCTGAATCTCTCTAACTGTGTTAGACACACAAAACTGAGGAAGATGAGCAGGTAAAATGACTATTTCTATTATTAAAATGTGAAGCACGTTTCCCCTGCTAACACATATTACTAAGACGGGGTAGTCATGCGTGCAAGTGAAAGAAGTGCTACTTAATACCGCATAGCCAAAAAAACACCTTCCTGATGGGTAACACCTGCATCTCTACTGAATCCAGTGTGATGTGAAACACAATGTAAAGCCAAGATTCACTATCTGAGATGCATATTTGAATTGAAGTGATGAAAATGAAGTGATTACTGACAAACTATTTCAATGTCAAGGTTATAGTGTTATCAAATTTACTTTGTATTTTGTTACAATAAAGAACTTTAATATTCATATTCCTCGCAAGAACTTTAAAATAACCAAACGCATTATGGTGATCTAAAATAATAATAAGAAGAAGGGAACTATACTAACATGTCTATATGGAATTTTGGTTTTGCAATGACACATTCTAGGAAAGAATACATAATATAGATCAATGGCTTTCAAACTTGCCCTCATGTTCATACATTTAAAATGTTGTCATCAAAATGGTGATTTTTAAATGATAAAATTGCCACAGCAAAGTGGAAATGTTACTGAATTAATAAGAATGCAACAGCTCTATACAAACAAAATTTGCAGCTGAGATAAGGTTAAGATCAGTAGAAGATATATGATGGGAGCACAAGGGCAAATGCTCCCCCTGAGAAGCAAGGATAATTTATATCTGTCTGGCAGTAGGGTCAAACTGAGGGATCACTCCCACTCTGTCTCAAAACCTTGTTGTTAAAAGAACAAATTGTCAGGGCCACCACTTGCCAAACCTGTTGAACAGGCAGGAGAAAGGGGGTATTTAATTGATTTTCCAGGCAGGAAGCAAAACATATTGTAACAGAAGCTACCCAAGTGTGTATAGGTATTTGTCACCAGATTTGATTTCAGTTCAGTTGTGATTTGGCTGAATTTGGGCTGATCGTCCGGAGATAAAAGGAGCAAACAATTAGCGTTATGGACAAGCATTTTTGTTGCTTCGGAATACGTTGTTCTTTTAATGACTAAAAAAAAGAGGAATGAAGTGGGGGGAAACTTTTTTTTTTTTTTAAGTAAAAGCAAATAAGTAGCTTAGTACAGTAAAGAACCCTTTCCTCTACTGTAAGTAAAAATGTCTTTCTTCCAGTCTCAATTGGTGACCTCTTCTCTGTGTCATTGATACAAACTGGATGTTAAGAAAAGCTTTGTTTTTCTCAGGGTGGAAGGGGTGAATTGTTAACCGCCCCCTGATTTTTTTAAATTTTTATTAATACAAGATTGAAAAAGAAAAGAAAAACAATCAATCATCATTATCAAACTAAGTCCTCTTAAATCACTTTAAAAATTCAGTTTGCCCAAAAAATAGATTTGTCTGAATTTTTATTTTGTTTCAGGTGAATCTGGGGTTGAGACAATATAGACATAAGTCCTCTACCAGTTTAATTCATCAAATTTCCATTTGACTGGAACTTCCTTATTATTGCCCTGATAGTGTTAATTTCTAATGCTTTCGCTATTTTCTTATAGCCACTTCCCATTTTACTCAACAACCTTGATCATTGTTGTTACGGACACGCCACAGACTACCATTCGATTATCCTATGTTAAAGTACCGAAGATGGTTCCTTCGGTATTTCTATTGTTTTACCCATTTCACACGAACCCCTTGGATTATAAATTCGTGCATATGAACTGGGACCACCCGGCCCCTGCTGTGTGCCGCCACTTAACCCTGTTGACCTCGGAAACAGGGGCGGACTGACCGGTCGGGCACTTCAGACATGGTCCGAGGGCCCGGCCGGGAGGGGGGCCCGCCATCAGGGGGCCCGCCGCCCCTTTAAATGCTGCAGCCGCCTGAGCGCTCTCTTAAGAGCCTCAGGCGGCTGCAGCTTCTCACCTCCCCTCCCCTGTAGCGTGGCCGAGCTGCTCTCCGGTCCGCGGTGCCCGGCCGGAGTGATAGGAAGGTGCACACACTGAGTGTGCACCTTCCTGTCAGTCCGGCCGGGTACAGGAAACAGAAACTCCTGTTCCGCGCGGACTGAGCGTGCACCTTCCTATCACTCCGGCCGGGCACCGCGGACCGCATTTCAGCTCGGCCACGCTACAGGGGAGGGGGTAAGAAGAAAGAGAGAGGGAGGGAGGCAGGGAGGGGGTAAGACGAAAGAGGGAGGGAGGGAGGGGGTAAGACGAAAGAGAGAGGGAGGGAGGGGTAAGACAAAAGAGGGAGGGAGGGAGGGGGTAAGACGAAATATGGAGGGAGGGGGTAAGATGAAAGAGAGAGGGAGGGAGGGGGTAAGATGAAAGAGAGAGGGAGGGAGGGGGTAAGACGAGGGAGGGAGGGAGGGAGGGGTAAGACGAGGGAGGGGTAAGAAGAAAGAGGGAGAGAGGGAGGGAGGGGGTAAGAAGAAAGAGGGAGGGAGCGGGTAAGAAGAAAGAGGGAGGGGGGTAAGAAGAAAGAGGGAGGAGGGGGGGTAAGAAGAAAGAGGGAGGAGGGGGGTAAGAAGAAAGAGGGAGGAGGGGGGTAAGAAGAAAGAGGGAGGAGGGGGGTAAGAAGAAAGAGGGAGGAGGGGGGTAAGAAGAAAGAGGGGGGTAAGAAGAAAGAGGGAGGGGCGTAAGAAGAAAGAGGGAGGGGGGGTAAGAAGAAAGAGGGAGGGAGGGGGTAAGAAGCAGTTAAGAAGAGGGGGAGGGGGGAGAAAGAAGGGGTTAAGAAGAGGGGGAGGGAAGAGTAAGAAGAGGGGGGAGGGGGTAAGAAGAGGGGGGAGTAAGAAGGGGGTAAGAAGAGGAGGAGGGGGAGTAAGAAGATGGGGAGGGGGGAGTAAAAAGAGGAAGGGGGTAGTAAAAAGAGGAAGGGGGAGTAAAAAGAGGAGGGGGTAAGAAGAGGGGAGAGGGGGTAAGAAGGGGGGAGGGGAGTAAGAAGAGGTGGGAGTAAGAAGAGGGGGAGGGGGGAGTAAGAAGAGGGGGAGAGTAAGAAGGGGGAGTAAGAAGAGGGGGAGGGAGGTAAGAAGAGGGGGAGAGTAAGAAGGGGGTAAGAAGAGAGTGAGGGGGGAGTAAGAAGAGGGGGGAAGTAAGAAGGGGGTAAGAAGAGGGGGATGGGGTAATAAGAGGGGGAGGGGAGTAAGAAGAGTGGGTAGGGGGGAGTAAGAAGAGTGGGTAGGGGGGAGTAAGAAGAGGGGGGAGTGGGGTAAGAAGAGGGGGGGGAATAAGAAGAGGGGGAGTAAGAAGAGGGAGGAGTAAGAAGAGGGGGAGGCGGGAGTAAGAAGAGGGGGAGAGTAAGAAGGGGGTAAGAAGAGAGTGAGGGGGGAGTAAGAAGAGGGGGGAGTAAGGAGGGGAGTAAGAAGAGGGGGTAGGGGGGAGTAAGAAGAGGGGGGAGGGGGGTAAGAAGAGGGTGGAGGGGGTAAGAAGGGGGGAGGGAAGTAAGAAGAGGGGGGAGTAAGAAGAGGGAGGAGTAAGAAGAGGGGTAAGAAGAGGGGGAGGGGGGAGTAAGAGGAGGGCAATTGCCCCCTCCCCTGTCCGCAGGCACCGTGCAGGCAGCCGGCAGGGGAGGGAGGAAGAGAGGACCCGGGAGCTCAGCCTTCAGCTCCTCTGGGTCCTTCTTGCGCGAGCACAGATCGTTGCCACGGTTACCACGGCAACGTTACGGCTCTTGCGAGAGTAAACTCTAGCCCTGGAGCTACGGGCTAGAGTTCACTCTCAACACTGTGACCACCAGGGATTCCTGGTGGTCGCAGTGGTGAGAGTGAACTCTAGCCCCATAAACACACTGCCCCCACACACCATACACATTCACACGCTGCCCCCCATACACCCACACACACCATACACATTTACACACATTGCCTCACACACACACATACACTGCCCACCCATACACACACAGCCCCCATACTAACATTGCCACACACATACACAACCCCCTCATACACACATTGCCCCACACACCCTACACATTCACACACTACACTCCCTCACACACACTGAACCTTTCACACACACTGCACCCCTTACACATTGCACCACTGCTCATATATCCTACTACAGCCTCATATCCCAGCAGACCCCAGGTAAGTTGTCAAACTGTTCTTAAACTGTTTGACTACTTACTCTGAAAGGGGGGGCCGGCCCTCCTGGCACCATAATGACTACACAGAGCAGTAGTGGTTATTGTGCATGGATTATTTCTTTAAATAATCTACAAGTGCCCCAGTAGCCAGCAAGCCAGCCAGCCCACAGGCCGGCCACCCAGCCAGCCCACAGGACAGCCAGCCAGCCCACAGGCCCCCAGTTAGGCTTACAGCCAGCAAGCCCACAGCCTGCCAACCGCAGCAAGCAAGCCACAGCCAACCAACAGCCTGCCAGCCGCAGCCAGCAAGCCCACAGCCTGCCGGCAGTAGCCAGCAAGCCCACAGCCTGCCAGCAAGCCCACAGCCTGCCAGCCGCAGCCAGTAAGCCCACTGCCTTCCTGCAAGCCCACAGACTGCCAGCAACAGTAATTAAGGTAAGAGGAGCCAACTTGGCCTAGGTATCAGCAAGCTATGTTGTGTTGCTATATTGTGAATAGGAACCAGAGTGTTGGAGAGACCCCCCTCCAGGCCCCATTAGACGCCATTGTAGTCTCTAATGGGACCTGGAGGAAATTCTTTCTAACACACTCTCTAAAGGACACTGAGATAGCCTCTGCTAGAATGCTCCCCCCCTCCATGGTCCATTAGCCCTCAATTGTAGTCTCTACTGGGGCCTAGAGGCGACTGTTTCCAGCAGGGACACTGAGATGGCCTCTGTTAGAAAGACCCCCTTCCAAGCCTAGTAGACTCCATTGTAGTCTCTAATAGGACCTGGAGTGGATTCTTTCTAACACACTCTCTAAAGGACACTGAGATAACCTCTGCTAGAAAGACCCACCTCCATGGCCCATTAGCCCTCAATTGTAGTCTCTACTGGGGCATCGAAGGGATTATTGCACTTTTGTTCCTTGTGTCTAAAGATTGTGTAGGGTGTGGCTGGAGGCGGTGCATGGAGGCGGGACATGGGTGGCGCTTGCTGCGGAGTATGGGTGGGGCCTGTAAGGGGGCCCTTGATTTATTTTGCCCGGGGGCCCTGAGGGTTCTCAGTCCGCCCCTGCTCGGAAACAACCGAACGGGGGACCACCTGGAGATTGCGGTTTGCGGTTAACCACAACCTTAATTGACTACTTCAGGGTGGCCTCGTTCGTCAACTATTTTCACCGTATCCACACTCCCGAACGAGGACCACCTACATCCCGGCGTGTGTCCATAATTAGAACGCTGAGGCTGCGGTTAACCGCAGGCTAATTAGTCCCTTCAGGGCGGTCGACGTTCGGTTCCCGAAGGGTTGGGACAACCAGCCAGAGAGCGGTATTCGTGACGCTGGCCATCCGTGTTTAGTTCCAGGAGTTTTGGGACTGATACCCGCTCGCCTATTCACAAGCGGAAAAGATGGCCGCCATCTCGTGTTCGGGACAATGAGACACGAAAAGACTTATAACACAGAGACTAGCCATACCATTTGTGAGGTCTGAGCGCTATTCGTCTGTCTGATGCGCTCAGACCCAAGCTATCTAATGAATGGTGGAATATCAGGGATATTGTGTAAACTGTCATAACTATATATTTCTATTCTGTTTTTACATGTTGAAAATGCACGTGGGATTCTGTGCACTTGGAGATAATTGCATTGCCATAACCGTTAGAATCATTATCTCCAAGTTGGGCGGGGACTATTTCAAACGATGCAGTGTATTGTCATTGGTCAACTGTATGCATTGTCCCTGTATCCCATCAGGTCCAGAGGGGACTGTCCCTGGACCTGGGCTTTTGCATAAATACCGCTAACCCTGTGCCATTAAAGCCAGTTCGTGTTTGACCCTCAAATCGCAGCCTCGACTCGTTTTGTGGGAACCAGGCTATCCTAGCTATACTAGAGCTAGTGGGATTGCTTTGTGTTCACATGACTCTGGTGGTCTGCCGACCGGAACAGCGCTTCTCTCTCCACACTCAGGAACCAGGACATCCAAGCGGTCCAGCCTTCAGCTAGCCTGGGGTAACCGTAACAATTGGTGGCAGCGGTGGGATCTTCCTGGAGTTCCTAGGAGAGATACAGAGCGGATGGAGAGCGCTTATGACAAACTGAAACGCACCACATTAAAGGATTTATTAGAAAGCAGAGGTGGGAACGCTAGCAACCAACCTAGGAGGGAGCTGATCGCAGAGCTGACAGAACTGGATCAAAGCCTGACCATGACAGAGACACCGCTGTCCGCTAGCGAGGAAAAGAACCAGATTGTTCGGGAGAGACTCTCCTGGTTTGTCCCGAACCCGACCATGGAAATAATACAGCAAACCATGGCACAGGTCGATGTAGAGATCCGAGAGGCCAGAGCACACAAGATGAGCTTAAATCCACCACAGCAAAACCCCGCGGCGGGGGATGGCAAGGGACCCGGCAGAAAGGGCTGGGAAGCCAAAGATTCCCCATGCAGCATTCCGGCCGTTCCTAGAGACTGAGATGGGGATCGATGAATATTTGGGCGATTTTGAGAGGCAATGTGCGCTTCATCGGATACCCAGCGAGGATTGGCCCACTATCTTGTCGGGGAAACTATCAGGCCGAGTCCTAGATGCATTCCGCACCATGTCTACCGAGGAAGTGACACATTATGAGCGGGTTAAAGATACGCTACTACAAAGGTATGCAGTAACTCCCGATACGTATCGTAGGCAATTTAGGAACACGAAAAAGAAGCCGAACGATACGCATAACGAATGGGCTCATCGGATCACTGGATGAAAGGGTGCCGAGCCGTAATGGGTGAGGAAGTGTTACAATCATTTCTTTGAGAACATTTCTACAATGGGGTCAATCAACAATGCAAGGAGTGGCTCCGTGATCGTAGCCCCACTACTCTCATGGAGAACATTGTGACTCACGACTGCACGAAAGCAACAACTACCGACCAACAATTCGTACAGAAAACCGAGAAAATTACCGAACGCCGGCACAGCCGGACTACAGGGCTCCCGTACCCGCAGGACCTACCAGACACCTGGGACCTCCAGGTGGCCATACTACCGAACGCCCAAGACCAACCTGTTACCGGTGCAAACAACCGGGGCACCTCATGGCAAGTTGCCCCCTCAACAATCACCATCAAAACCCCCGGACTTATAATAATTCCACGGGATCATCTCGACCCGCCCGGGCGCTATGTGTTAATCAGGAGGGTCCCATGGAAGAATACCTGGGATCCCTCTACGAGGCCGACCCCGTATATGCTGCCTCCGACAACCGCCAACACCACAGGCAAAAGGTATGGCTCGAGGGGCACTCCACTGAGGGACTGAGGGACACTAGAGCTACGATTACTTTGGTTCAGAGCCATTTGGTACCAGAGCACAAGCGCTCCGGACAAACCATGGCCGTCCGAGTGGCTGGGGGGGATGTTTACAAGATACCGACCGCCAAGGTTCATTTGGATTGGGGGGCAGGGAAAGGCACTGTGAACGTCGGGATTATGGATAATTTGCCAGCCGAAGTATTATTGGGCAACGATTTAGGACCGATGACATCTGCTTATGCCCCAGCCTATAACTCTGAGGCTCATCCAGTGACTACCCGAGCACAAGCCAGGAACCAACCTGACTTCACCAGTGCGGGAACCACAGGTAAGACTCACCCCGACCTTGACTGCCCCACCAGACCCCATACCCTGGGATACTCCCGCCACCTTTGAGCACGAATCCAAATCTGACCCGACCTTACAAAAGTATAGGGAAAAAGCCAAATCTGGAGGGGGTTGGGGGGCTAGATAACGAGACATTTAGATGGGAGAAAGGGAAACTGTACCGGTTAACCAAAAAGAAGGGACAACATAGGCGACAATTAGTAGTCCCGTACAAATACCGACAGGAGATACTCCGGATAGGTCATGATATTCCCTTAGTGGGGCATCTAGCAGTAACCCACACTCTTCGCCGTATTACCCATACCTTCTTCTGGCCGAGGGTTCACGTAGATGTACGGACCCATTGCAGCACATGAGATGTATGTCAACGCATCGGGAGGAGGGGAGACCACCCTAAGGCACATTTAATGAATATGCCCATTATAGAAGAGTCATTCAGCCGGGTTGCTATTGATTTGGTAGGGCCACTGGCTACCCCTAGTCCCTCTGGTAAACGGTATATTCTGACCATAGTGGACTATGCTACTAGGTATCCTGAAGCAGTGGCTCTCTCTAACATTCAGGCAGACACTGTAGCTAATGCATTAGTACAGGTATTCTCTCGGGTAGGGTTTCCCAAGGAAATCCTATGCGACAGAGGCACGCAGTTTACTGCCGAATTAACTCAGCAGCTCTCGCTTCTCAGCTCCCCCTATCATCCTCAGATGTATGGGCTCTGTGAGAGGTTCAACGGAACCCTTAAACAGATGCTAAGAACCTTCCTCAGGAATATAGGGATTGGGAACGATTCCTACCGCATCTCCTGTTCACATACCGGGAGGTTCCCCAGGAAACGACAGGGTTCTCTACCTTCGAACTGCTATACGGACGCCAGGTAAGAGGACCCCTAAACCTGATTCGAGAGCACTGGGAGGGGGAGACCGAGAACGCAGGGGTCCCTATTGTACCGTACGTGCTGGAACTAAGTGACCGAATGGAACAATGAGCCAGGTCGGTCCAGGCTAATCTCCAGTCGGCCCAACGGAGACAGAAAGTATGGTATGACCGGGGCGCCCGAGTCAGGAGTTTTACCGTAGGACAGAAGGTGCTGGTACTCAAGCCAGTTAAAGCAGACAAACTACAAGCTGCTTGGCAAGGGCCGTACCAGATAATTGAAAAGAAATGGGACACTACCTATATCATAGCTATTGCCATAACGAAAACCTGCGAAAAACGTTTCACATAAATATGCTTAAGGAGTATCTAGAGAAACCTGAGAATGTGACAGCCATCTGCATTCCCCCTCACGAGGACCTAGACAACCTTCCCATCCCAGACCTACTAGAAAGGAATCCCCACTCCAACTTAGTAGCCCAGGTCCAGATCGGAGACAGACTTAATGGGGAGGAGAGGGAGCAATTGAACCAATTACTCCACATGAAAAGCACTACATTCTCCCAAGAACCCGGGTAAACTCACCTTACCACCCATCAGGTAGACACTCCAGGGTAGCAACCCCTACGACAAACACCCTACCGAATTCCTGAAGCCGTACGGGTTGGAATGAAAACTGAGATTGAAGAGATGCTTAGGTTAGGGGTGATTGAGCCCTCCAACAGTCCCTGGGCATCTACGGTGGTTCTAGTCCCTAAGAAAGACGGAACCACCTGATTTTGCGTAGATTATCGGAGGCTCAATGACAAAACGGTAACGGACGCTTATCCGATGCCCAGAATTGATGAGCTACTTGATCGTATAGCCAGGGGAAAATATCTAACAACCATTGACCTCTGTAAAGGTTATTGGCAAATTCCCCTGGCTCGGGAAGCTATCCCCAAGTCGGCATTCGTCACCCCGTTCAGTTTATACCATTTTAAGGTAATGACGTTCGGGATGAAGAATGCCCCCGCTACATTCCAGCACTTGGTGGATAGACTCCTGAACGGCTTCCAGGAGTTTTCCTGCACATACCTGGACGACATAGCGATCCACAGTGAGTCCTGGGAGGAACACTTAGTTCATGTTGGAATGGTCCTGGATCCGATTCAGGCAGCTGGCCTGACTCTGAAGCCAGAAAAATGCTATTTTGGAATGGCTGAGGTGCAGTACCTGGGTCACCGTGTGGAGTGCGGAAAACAGAGACCAGAGCCGGCTAAAATAGAAGCGGTCGCCAACTGGCCCACCCCCACCACCAAGACCCAGGTGCTAGCCTTTCTGGGCACTGCAGGATACTACAGGCGGTTCGTGCCCGACTACAGCACCATAGCTAAGCCCCTGACGGACTTGACTAAGAAAAACCTTCCCCGACAGGTCCTGTGGTCTCCCCACTGTGAAACGGCTTTCCAAGCTCTCAAAACTGCTCTTGTTAATGCTCCTGTCTTGGCTGCCCCAGCCCCTAACAAACGTTTCATTGTCCACACAGACACTTCCATATTCGGGCTGGGGGCAGTCCTCAGCCAAGTAGGAGAAGATGGAGGGGGCACCCGATTGCCTACATCAGCCGAAAGCTCCTGCCACGCGAGGTCAGTTATGCCGCAGTGGAAAAGGAGTGTTTGGCCCTGGTGTGGGCATTAAAGAAACTGACTCCCAATCTAAATGGACAAGAATTCACATTGGTAACCGATCATAACCCCCTGGTGTGGCTAAATCGAGTCTCTGGAGACAACGGCAGACTCTTACGTTGGAGCTTATCTTTACAGCCATTTAACTTCACCATAACTTATCGACCTGGAAAACAGAACGGGAATGCAGATGGGTTGACCAGACAAACAGATCTCAGTCCAGCATAACCAGTCTGGACAGCCTTAGTCTGCCCCGACGAGGGGTCAGACGGTGTCTGCCAGAGTGTTCCACTAGGAGGGAGTACTGTTACGGACACTCCACAGACTATTATTTGATTATCCTATGTTAAAGTACCAAAGACAGTTCCTTTGGTATTTCTATTGTTTTACCCATTTCACACGAACCCCTTGGATTATAAATTCGTGCATACGAACTCGGACCACCCGGCCCCTGGCTTGTGCCACCACTTAACCCTGTTGACCTCGGAAACAACCGAACGGGGGACCACCGGGAGGTTGCGGTTTGCGGTTAACCACAACCTTAATTGACTACTTCTGGGTGGCCTTGCTCGTCAACTATTTTCACCGTATCCAAACTCCCGAACGAGGACCACCTACACCCCGGCGTGTGTCCGTAATTAGAACGCTGAGGCTGCGGTTAACCGCAGGCTAATTGGTCCCTTCATGGCGGTCGACGTTCGGTTCCCGAAGGGTTGGGACAACCAGCCAGAGAGTGGTATTTGTGATGCTGGCCATCCGTGTATAGTTCCAGGAGTTTTGGGACCGATACCCGCTCGCCTATTCACGTGCGGAAAAGATGGCCGCCATCTTGTGTTCGGGACAATGAGACACGAAAAGACTTATAACACAGAGACTAGCCATACCGTTCGTGAGGTCTGAGCGCTATTCGTCTATCTGATGCACTCAGACCCGAGCTATCTAACGAATGGTGGAATATCAGGGATATTGTGTAAATTGTTATAAATATATATTTTATTCTGTTTTTACATGTTGAAAATGCACGTGGGATTCTGTGCACTTGGAGATAATTGCATTGCCATAACCGTTGGAATCATTATCTCCAAGTTGGGCGGGGACTATTTCAAACGATGCAGTGTATTGTCATTGGTCAACTGTATGCATTGTCCCTGTATCCCATCAGGTCCAGAGGGGGCTGTCCCTGGACCTGGGCTTTTGCATAAATACCGCTAACCCTGTGCCATTAAAGCCAGTTCGTGTTTGACCCTCAAATCGCAGCCTCGACTTGTTTTGTGGGAACCAGGGTATCCTAGCTATACTAGAGCTAGTGGGATTGCTTTGTGTTCACAGGACTCTGGTGGTCTGCCGACCGGACGTCCAAGCGGTCCAGCCTTCAGCTAGCCTGGGGGTAACCGTAACAATTGTAATGAATGATTAATCATATTTTGCCTATGTGTTACCTCATATTTATACCCATGTGAAACAGATAGTCAGGATTGAACAATTTACTGCTCTTAGTCATCCAGGTGTATTAAAAATGTCAAATATTACTGGGAATATACTTAAAATATATTTTTCGTATATGCATTCATAAGGGTGCCAATAATTGTGGCAAACATATATTTAACAAAGATTTGTATTTTTATTTTATTTTTAGCTAATTCTATGTTGAGTTTGCAATTGTCTGATATCCATGAGTGCACAGTATTTTGGTGTATTTTTCACAGCCTTCTTTGCTCATATTTACAAAACAAATAAGGTATAGAATATGAATTACTAAAATAAATATTTATTCTTATTATTTGAAAAATCCAAATTCAATCAAACTTAAATATCATATCATATCAAATTCATATTTTTGTTCTACCCACCAATAAACTAAAAATGTCTATCTATCAACGTATCTAATCATCTATGTTCTTTCCTGGTGTCCGCAGTTCTGTTTAGTAGAAACTCCCCTTATTAAGTTTCCAATGGTGTTCACATAATTACTATTTAAGCAGTGAACAGACATCTCGAGAGAAACACTGTTGCCAGACAAGGGACGTGTAAACCTGCAAGGGTAACTTTGCCCAGATCAGGAGTTCAGGTAAGCTCATTATTATTTTACAGTTTTATGCATGATGGGGTCTATTGTAAATAAAAAATATTCAAAAGGTGTTGGAATAACCCATTAACTCTGGTAAATATGAGAGTTTTTGCTTAGCAATATATTGCCTTTCATTTGTCATCACTCAAATGTGGCCTTTTATAGTTTATGGATCTCAAAATAATACCTACCATGGTGAGTGCAATGGTTATATCTACAGAGCAGCACTGTGTTTCTGTTTGCTCCTGCTGTGAGCAGATTTGACCAAAAAGTGTAAAAGACGTGTGACTCCTATTATTTTTAGAAACTTCCTTTTCATGTGAAATGTGCAACTTCAAGCATACAAATTGGCAGTAAGCTTTTAGCTTCCAAAATTCTTTAGTGAGTATAAAAGCCAAAAAAAAAGCAGGTGACATTCTTAAAAATGAAAAGGTCATTTAGTTGACAGATGTTTTATAGATACAGACAAAGGGAATGTTACAATAGTATGCATAAATGTATATATAGTTAATGGGGGCGAGGGGGTGGCAAAGGTAAGGAAAAGTTTAAAACTCTTTAAAAGTCTTACCTGTTGAAGTCCCTAAAACTGCAGTGTTTTCACTTGCAGGATAAAGGAGACAGTGACACTGCACCCAGAACACTTGAAATTTAAGGTGCCCACATACCTATTACATATCGTTTTTTAAAGGACAGAAAGTGCTTTCATTTGATATCCAATAGGTATACCAAACACAACATGATGTGTTAGAATGTTAAAAATGGGGGGACAAAAAGTTTTAACAATTTTACTTATAAACATTTTTACACATCTAGTGTAAGTAATTAAAAATAACTCAAATAGATTCATATGCCAGTCTTGATTGTTAAATATCTAATATGTTTAGGATCTAAATAATTTTTGATTAACGCTAACCCTATACACCATTAATGCTATACCAACAATATCCCTTACTCAAAGCTTAAAATAACTCTAATTGTATGTCTAACATAATTTTACCCTTAAAGGATCACTATAAGGTCAGGAACACAAACATGTCTCCATAGTGTTAACACCACTATCTAGCCCCCCCCCTGGGCCCCTCATGCCTCCATAAATATAGCAAAATCTTACTGTATTCAAGCCAGAAGCTGTAACTCTGTGCGACCTCTGCGACCGCGGTAGTTCTGCCACTGAGCATAAATCTTACCTTATGCTAACTCTGAAGCAAATCATAACCCTTAAAATAACCCAGCCTCAACGCTAAGTGTAACCCTACACCAGGGGTAGGCAACCTACGGCACTAGTGCCATGCACGGCACTCAAGGTGTCTTTGCACGGCACTCAAGGCTGCTAGAGCCAAACAGGCTCTGGCCTATCAGGAGTCCCAGTAAAACTTCAGATATCTGCTAATACGAAGAGGTGGTGAAGGACAATCCTCAATTTATGCATTGCAGCACATAGAGGAAGTGATCTCAGATCACTTCCTCCCAGCATTTGTGAATGGGAATTCACATTGTAGTAGAGCAGCCTGCAGCTGCTGTTGCAGCTCCTGTCCTTGACCTGTACTTGGTCAGCTTTGTCCCCACTGGAACCCAGGGAAGCCACCCAAACTGCTAGATATACACAGAAATGCAGAATAACCCTCCCCTCATACAAATAATACGAACAGCCCACAAACAAACATACACACAATCCGCATAAACGTAACCCGCTAACAATCCACATACATGCACACAACCCCACATGCAGCCTCTCATATGCTATACCCCAAACAACCCCCACACATACACACTACCAAACACACAATGTGACATTTCCATTCACACACACAATTCCACAATCAGCCCTCATACACAGCACACATTCATAGGTATCATACACAATACCATAAACTACTAATGAACATATACAAGATAATAGCTCATATACACACAAATACAACGATACAAAGCAATTACAGTCAAAAATAACACAAGCAGAAGACGGCAACATACACACCTCAATTTAAAAAAAATAGGACCGACACGCTATCACAATCTTATATCGGCACAGTGCTGCTAAAAGGTTGCCTACCCCTGCCCTACACAATTCTTACCCCTACATCTAACCCTAATCCTACCCGAACCGTATCCCCACTACTAACCCCAACTCTAATCCTACCCTAAGGTAGCCCACTACTAATTTAACTCCTGATATTAGAAAAGGGTTTTACTGTATTTAACACAGTAGACACAGCAGCTTAGCCAGTAATTTTTTTTTTGATTCTTAAAATTTCTTTATTTGATTTTTAACATATAACATACAGATATCTCATATAAAAATATAGATATAATTCTTCCGATATAACGTACAAATTCCCATTTATACATACTTTGAACATCACACATATACAGAAACAAGGACATAGTGGGATGAGAAAACAGCATAGATGTGTTACTTTGATTATGCATATGTATTTAACAATTCATTATGATGAAGCCCTAGATTATAGTCTATGGGAGCTACTGATTCCTTTCTAACAATTGTAAACATTTTTTACTCATTTCATATTTTTGTAAATTCTCCTTAGTTCTAAATAATGTTATCTCGTTCTTAAGCTGTAAAACCAATTGGTTTTCCCAATTTTTATACTCAATTGTTGTGGGATTTTTCCATTTTCTGGCTATTATATTTTTACTGCTACAAAAGCATGGTTTACTAAATATTGTTGGTATAGACAAAGATCAGGCCAATGTAAGTGAAGTAGAGCAGTGATTGGGGATTGTTCTATCCAAATTTTATCCCAAATATACAATTTTCTAAAGACTTCCACACATATATTTTTTTTATTATTTTGCAGTTCCACCATATATGTATAAAACTACCAACTTCTGATCCACATCTCCAGCATTGGTTGGACTCCCTTTGGTCGATTCTATTTAATCTGCTAGGTACCAAATACCACCGATAGCATATTTTATAGTGTGTCTCAAATAGAATCGTATTATGGATATTTTTTTTAACTTGTGTCAACATATTGCCCCATTCTAATAGATCTATTTTTAGGTTGCATTCTTGTTCCCAACTCTTTATCTGTTTAGATGTTTTAATTTTAGGGGATGATCTTATCAAGGCATAACACTTGGCCATATTTTTGTTTGGATTTTCATTTCCAAAGATCTGTATTATGAGACTATTCCTATTATTATTACTGCTTGCAAGATTCTTCCCCAGACAGGATTTTATCCTTAAATATCGAAAAATCTCCGTTTGGGGGAGACCAAATACTTCTGACAAAGTTAGGAAATCTTTCATTTTATCTCTTAATAATATGTCTTCTAGTATTAGGATATTCCTTCCCCTCCAAGAGTCAATTTTTAAGTCGTTTATGAATACCTCTAATAAACCTATCTCCATAAACCCATAAAGATTTCCCAGAATTTTTAGTTTTTTTTTTAATCAAAAACCATTCATTTAATAGATGGGAAAGGATTTTATTACCAATTACTTCTCCATGCTTTTTTGGTTGCCATATAGCCCTTGTTAGTTTTAACCCATTCAGTGTTTGGGTCTCTAAACAATACCAAGCCAATTTTCGGGAGTCTATTTTTGTCAATAACTGGGTATGATATACAATAGTGGCTTCGTAATGATTTATCATGTCTGGGAAATTTACCCCTCCATGTCCTATAGTATTAGTTAATTGATCTAAGCTAATCCACGGTCTTTTCCCTTTCCAAATAAAATTTTTAATTGACCTTTGTACAATTTCTAACCAGGGTAAGGGAATTTTTAAAGGAACCATTCTAAAGAAGTAGGTCCATCTAGGAATTATATCCGAATTAATTATATTTATCCTTCCCATCCAGCTAAAAAATAGACAATTCCACTTTTTTAATGTTATTCCAGTGGACTTCAATAGCTTCTTATAATTGATCTCCACTATTTTATCAATATCATCTGATATAAGTATGCCTAGATATTCAAAGCTGCCATTAGCATCTGAAAAGCCATACATTTTAAGAAATTCATCTTTCCAGTTTTTATTACAGTTTTTGAACATCACTATGTTTTTTTCTATATTTATCTTATAATTCGAGACTATACTATACTGTTCTATTTCTTTCATCAGGTTCTTAATTGACTCGGCTGGATCTGTAAGGGTCAAAATAGTGTCATCGGCGTACATACTGATTTTCAATTCTCTGTCTGGGGAAGGTACCCCCCGAATATTGGGATTATTTCTAATTCTAATCGCCAAGGCTTCCATAGACAATATATATAAAATAGGTGACAATGGGCACCCTTGACGAGTACCATTTTTTAAATAAAACCACTCTGAACACATATCCATTCCTACCACTCTTGCCATCGGGTTTTGATAAATAGAACCAATTGCTGAAAACATCCAGCCATCTATTCCCATTGCCTTCAACACCCCCAACATAAATCCCCACCCGACCCTGTCAAAAGCCTTTTCTGCATCCAGTGACAGGGTCAGGAGGGGGATCCCAGAGCCATCACTCCAGTCCAGGACATCAATCATTCTCCTTATATTAGTGCTCGCCTGTCTTGTGGGGACAAATCCTATCTGATCGCTGTGTACTAGATCTCTAACTATCCCTTTCAACCTTTCTGCCAGTATAGAAGAAAATAATTTAGAATCAACATTGATAAGAGAAATGGGACGATAGTTTTTTAATTCTTGGGGATCTTTGTCCTTTTTAAAAATAGGAATTATATTGGCTTGTAAAAGTTCTTTTGGACCCCTTCCATTCATTGTTATTTCATTATATGTTTTAGCCATATGTTCCACCAAAATATCCCCATATAATTTGTAAAATCTATTAGTCAGTCCATCCGGACCAGGAGTTTTATAACTCAGTAATTTTTTTATAGCTGTACGAAATTCTATTTCTTGCAAGGGAGCGTTGAGCTTTCCTTTTTGCTCTTCTGATATCCTGGGGAAATGTATTTCCTTCAGATAATCATTTATTATTTGATCTTTTGGTTGATTTGGAATATTATACAGTTCTTCATAGTATATTTGGAAAGCCTTCGCTATATCTTCTGGTTTCTTTAATAGAATTGTTTCTTTCCAATACTGTTTATCCTATTTTTTCCATCTGTTTTTTTCAGTTTTCTAGTTAGCCATTTATTGATCTTATTATTTTCATAATAGAAGTTTGCTTTCATCCGATCTAGTTTTTTTTTCTATTTTTTCCCTTTCTATTTTTTCTATCTTCATTCTAAGCTCTGATAGTTGTTTAGATGACTCTATATTTAATACACTTGTATTTTTCCTTGCTAATTGATAATATTCAATATAAAGTCTTTCCCTGCTCAGACCTTTTTCTCTCTGGATCTTATTTTTAAATTCAATCAGGTACCCCCGAACGACTGCTTTGAAAGCACACCATATTGTGGCTACTGAGAGTTCTTCTGAACAATTCTCTCTAAAGTACAATGTAATTAGTTGTCTTATTTGTTCCTGATCATTTTTATTATTCAAAATATAGTCATCTAGCCGTCATGTCGTGTTAGATCTTTTTTTAATTTCTGTTTTTATATTAAAGACAATATAGCTATGATCTGGCCATATATTTTCTTCTATCCTAATGTTTATTGTTTGTTCTACTAGATTTGCTTCTCCTAAGATTAAGTATATTCTTGCAAGAGAGGAATGAACTTTTGATGTATGTGTATATTCTCTTTCTTCTGGATTATATACTCTCCATATATCTAGTAGCTTATGTTCTAATAATATATTTCTTAATATTCTGGCTTGATTGATCAGATGCTTGGATATTGGTTTACTATTTCTGATTTTTTTTATCTAGGACGGGATCCATTATACAATTAAAATCTCCCGAGACTACTAAGAGTCCCACTTTAATCTTATCAACTTTTCCCATTATCATTTTGAAGTATTTAGTTGGGAGTATATTCGGGAGATATACATTGACCAGAGTGTATATTTTCTCTTCCAACTTACATATTAATATTTGAAATCTTCCTTCTTTATCTATTTCCTCATGTATTATTTCTTTGTTAATTTTTTTCGATAAAATTATAGCCACTCCTCTTTTCTTTTTTTTTCAAGTACGCTTGTGAAATTATCTCATATCCTTCATATGCCCACCTCCTATCTTCTGTATTCCAATGTGTCTCTTGCAACATCGCCAGATCTATTTGTTTTTTCTTGAGTAATTCCTTCCTCATAATTCTTTTATATCGGGTGTTAAGCCCCTGTACATTAAGTGAAATACACTTCATGTTCTTTTCCTATATCAAGTAACTCCTTTCTGAGCTGTCATCCTTCCCACATCATTCACACACATCTGAGTTCTCATAATACAGAGAAACCCATACACACTTATTCTTACAAGCTGATATGACAGTATAAATACAACCGTCTCTTCAGTCTGTAAGCCTAGAGAATCTCTCATGAGATGTCTAGGGCTAAGGTCTGAGTCAGACCCTAAAGTGGTAACTCGCAAGGTGGGCTTACGAGGCTGAGGTTATTATTATCTGGTCCCTCCCCTCTGCCGTCCTCCCCCTGTCTTCCCCCCTATCCCCTCATCTCTCCTTATGTCCCAGATATATTGTATTTTAACCTGAGGGGAAAAAAGGAAGCCCAGGAGAAGGAGAATGGGAAGGAGGGAGGGAACATAGAAAAAAAAGAAAAGAGAAAGAGGAAAAAATAAATAAAATAATAATAAATAAATAAAAAAAATTCTTTAGTTATTTTAATTAATTTATCTTATGGATCAACCCTTCATAGTATTCTTTCTTGCGTCTAATGTGCAATAATAACCTTGTATATTCCAAACATCTCCTACTTTTTAAAAGATATCGTCACTTTACCAAAAATAAATATTCCTCAGTATTCTAAACACGTTCTATTATTAGCCTTTTGATCTAATTGCCACTTGGTGCTTAATTAAACATCATATAATAAATCAGTAATATCTTAGCTCCATACATTATTTTCGTTTAGGTTTAACCATAATCAGTGTCTCCTTATTGTGCTGAATTAAATGTTCCTCCTTTTGGCCCTCATTATCTATTATTTGACTCACTGTGTTCAGGCTTAAATGTGTTGTGCTATATTAACCCTATATTGTCCGCTCGACTTATCCTTTCCAAAAATATCAACAATTTTCCAAAATTAATATTCACCAATGTTCTAAACAATTTCTATCATTAACCTTTTAATCCTACTACGTCTTAGTGCTTAATTATACCCCACATTCTAAATCAGTGGAATCTCTCCTCCATATATACAATTCATGTCAATCCACACAAAATTCTTGTCTCCCTACTATTATTCTAAGTGGGTTTTCCTACTTTTACTCATCTTTATCATTATTCTAAGTTACCTCCTATTTTTACTATTACTTTCCTACCACACCCTGTTCATAAATTACCATATACGTGACGTGTTTTTATCACAAAAATAATTACTTTGCCATATCCTAAGTCGATTTATCAGATGCCCACCAACCAATTGCATTAAGTATACATCTTCAAATTGCCCATCATATTAAATTTTCTACTCCTCTCTGCTAATCAGAGAGAGAGAGATTAGGAAAAAAAAATTAAAATAAATAAATAAATAAATAATAATAAAAAAAAATTAACCCTTTTCTTCCCCCTCCTCTCCCCCTTCTCTTTAGGCTCTTATCTCAAGGAATAAGTCGTCCATTCTTGTAGTTCTTTTGGGTTTAAGAAAACTTTCTTCTTATCATTCCAATTTATTGTAATGGCTTTGCCTGGGCCCCATCTGTAAGCTATTTTTCTTTCTTTGAGTGGTTTCAGCGCATCAAAGTAATTCTTTCTCTCCAATCTTACAGCTTTAGAAAGATCTTGATAGATTTGAATGTCCTTAAATTTATCATCTTCTGGAATTTTTTATTTCGCTTAGCTTGAATTAGTTGTTGCTTGAAGATCATTGAATGGAAGGAGACTATCAAGTCTCTAGGGGCGGTGTTTTGAATTTCTTGAGGTTTTTTAATTCTGTATATGTTTTCCATATTTGTAACCAGGTCTTTATCTTGTAAATTTAGAGTTAGGAACAGCTTGTTTAAATAGGCTTTTATTTTATCCTGGGTCATTATTTCTGTAATATTCTTTATCCTAATGTTTTTAGCTCTCGCTTTTTCTTCCATCATATTTAATCGATCTTCCATTTTCTCCATTTCCAATTTCATCTTATTTTGTTCCTCTTTAATTGTTTTACAATGGTTGGCTACTTGTTATTGCATTTCTTCTACTTTAATTATCCTTTTATTAATTTCTTCCATACTCTTTGTCATTTGGATCGTACTATTCTCCAGCTCCTTTTTAAAGATTTCAGTTTGACTGTCAAGACTCATTTTTATAAAATCTAAAGTTAGTTATAGAGCTTCTTTTATCTTCAGGTAGGGATTCATCTGAGAAGGACATTTCTCCTCCTTGTTTGCTTTGAGGAGAAAAAATTGGTTGGAAATGTTTCATTTACTTTATCTTTTTTGGTCTCCTTAGTTTTTTTTTTGTATCCTTGGCATAGCCATTTTTCTTCTTTACTGTTCCCTTTTCTCTTTTCTTTTTCCTTCGTTTTTCCTTTCTTTTTCTTTTTTTTTCCCTTTTCTACAGATATTAGACCTCAAGAGATAGAGCCACTTATATCTCTTATAACTCTTATTGCTGTTAACTTTTTATTGTGTCTCTTCCTTTCCTTTCTTTCTCTTCCTTTTCTTATTTTCCTTTCTCTCTTCCCCACTTCTCTTTCCGCTGAAAATTGTAGTTAATTTATATTTATTATTCTGTTATGAACCATAAGATGTCACCATACAAATGGTCCTAATAATACAAAAAGAGGAAAAATCTCTTATCTCCTTCAATTCACCAGCTTCAAATGGTCTTTTTTTTTTTTTTTTTTTTTTTTTAGCCCAGTCTGGATTTATAGCTTATTACTTTTGCAGTTTCTGTGATGGTTCTTTTCAGCCCACCAATATAGCTTAAATATTTATAGACTGCTAAACAACCCTTTTTTTGGGGAGCTGTTAAAATCCCCTTTTGTGCCTCCGTTCAGACAAGCTTATGTTAGTTAAATCAATGCTTGTATATCGTGGGCCGTCCGGGTATTATGAGACTTTGCTTCTCAAGCCTTATTATTCAGCTTATTATTCAGCTTTGCGTATATGTCTGAATATTATTCTTGCAAACTTTTATGAGTGCTAGCAGTTCACAAAATCAGGCCGGTTGCATTAAGAAAAAAGAAAGAAAAGAAATAATTAACGCCATCTGAGTCACTGTTGAGCGAGCAGTTCCCTAAATCAGGCAGGTTGCATTCAGGAGGAAGAAAAAATAAATACTAATCGCCATCTGAGTCACTATTGAGCGAACACGCTTTACTTATGTGCCCCCATATAATTCGAACAGACTTTTGAATACTTGCATATTTGTAGTTTGAGTCTACGACCCTGCCAACACAGTGAACACTTCCAACTAACGCAGTGTAGCTCTGAGAAAGTTCAGCGTTCAGATTCAGCGTGCATATCGGGTTCTGTCAGTCCAAGTCCGGCTGTTCTGCCCGGACGCCATTTCCTCGTGGCATCCTTTCTTCCAGCCTCGTGTCCCCCCACAAGCTCCTCCTTACGGTGCATGCGCGCTCACATCTCTCGTCACCATTTTGAAATTGCTCCCCAGCTCAGCCAGTATTTTTATGAATGTATTGCTAATTGTATAGAGTTTGGAGTAGGACCTGCCAATGTACTCCATTTTTGGCAGGTCCTACTCTATCAGCCTAATGTTTACTTTTATGAGATTAACCTGTGACAGGAAGGGGTGCAAAACCAAGGAGCTGGCCTGACTCCCAAATATATATATGAAACAAGGGGGCCTCACTCTCCTGAACATGCATAAACGGGGTACTGCTGGGGTCAATTTATACAATACACAAGATCCAGCGCACTCACTCATCCACTAAACAGCAATTTCAAAGCTCATAGATTGTATTACTTTAAAAAATAAAATAAAATTAATCTAGGCAAAAAATGATATCTTGCATTCTTGAACATTTTAAATATATAGCAAAACATTTTTATCAGAATTGTGGTGCAGATAAATGTACATTAGTGGGCGATATAATTTTTTTGTGTGTGTTGTTTGCCCTCTCTGGGGATCCTTGTATTAACGATTATGGCTGTAATTGTATGCAATGTTAAAAATATTCTGCGGTTAGGGAGTGGGGTTACCAGTCTCTCTGGTTTTGGAAGGATTAAAAGTTTCTCCTGCCCCTGGGTTTTTGAACCCTGGTCCCAGCCTGATTTTTGTGAGGTTTGAAATCCCTTTCTAGGCTTGAAAGGGTTATTAGTTACTTTGGGATGGGTTAAAGTCTCAAACTGGTTTCTGTCATCGCATGCATCGTGGGATCTTAGCGCTATTTGGACACTCTGCGTGCTCAGATCCAGGCTATACACAGATATAGGACTTGTGAGGGATCCTATAAAAATCATGTATGTTTTGAGGTGTTTTATTAATTGTACTTCTAGTACATGTGAGATAATTAGTTTAGGTAAAGTAAACTCGCTTATCTCCCAGACACAGAGATGGCTGGGAGAGTTTTACCTATCTTTTTGCTGGAGACCCCCTGCTGGGGGTCTGTGTATAAAAGTGGGCCATCTGGCCATAATAAAACATTCCTGTTGTACCCTTCCTCAAGTCGCGACTGATGTTTGGGTATGCTACCAACGAAGAGCTATTAATCACATAACCTTTCAGGAGTTCGGAAGAGTATGAACGGATGTACTATTGGAAAGAGCTATATTCACACAACCTTACAGGAGTTTGGGAGAGTTCGAACAAACGTACTGTACGAAGTACATGGGGTTCGTTACAATTGGTTGCAAGTGGCGGGATCTGACTAACCGAATGGAATTCCCGAACAAGGAACCGCAGTGAATAGCCCAGCAGTACTAAATCCTCAAGTGAACAACACTGAAAGACCTACTGGAAGCTCAGGGTCATTCGGCAAGTAAGTAATACGAAGAAATCAGCGATCATAGCCAAACTGATGGAGGGCGGCCAAGCCAGTAGTGCAGCGACAGTAAGCGCGTAAGAGACAAAGTTTCATAGGGATGTAAGATGGTGGCTCAGATGGCTGGGACTCAACCTCCCACATTAGTTGATTGTACAAATCATGGAACAAGCCACACCAGCACAGACAGCATGGCAGACCAGAACTGGCATATTTCAAGGAGATACAGGTTCACTACCAGGATCCAGTAATGGAGGGCAGCCAAAAAACTATACTGCATTTAAATTTTTTACAGATGGAGCGATGAATATCGATGCCTATTTGCAGGACTTTGAATGGCAGTGTGCCCTGGAAGACCTGGAACGAGATAAGTGGACAGCCATCTTGAGCAAATTGTCTGGCAGAGCAGCTGAAGCCTACCGGGCAGTACCCGACTCAGATATAAACGACTATGAGCAGGTAAAATACATTTTATTGGCTCAGTACACTGTAACACCTGAGGCCTATAGGAGAAAATAGAGACTCTTTTGCCAAAAGGGCTTTTCGGATGCACAGGGCAGTCAAGAACTGGATGCAGGGATGCCAGGAAACTATCCTGGACGACACAGTACAACTGTTGCTGCTGGAGCAGTTCTTTGAATTCACACCCACAGAGCTCCGGGACTGTGTAAGGGATTGTAAGCCTGTGACTGTAGACAAGATGGAAGGAGGCTAGAGCACAGTGCAGGGCGACTCCCCTTCCAGTCATCTTATCTGGCGCAAAGCACTCCTCCACCAGCCTGCTCCAGCCCCTGCCCCAACACCAGAACCCTTCCGGAGAACTGGACCCTTATGTCATCAGTGCAACCAACCTGGGCACGTCAAAAACAATTGCCCGAACCAGAATAGGGAAAGCTGGGGATGCACACCACATCCGCCAGTACAGGCCGCAGCATATTGTTACCAGGAGGACTTTCGACAGACACCAAGTTGCCTGGAGGAAAAATTGACTATATTGCATGACGTGAATCTCATCTAAGCAGCAGGCAACAACCGTGAACATTTTCGGCAGTGGGTAACCATAGATGAGCAAGAAGCAACCTTAACGCTGGTACAACCACATAAGGTCAACCCTTAAGCCCGAAACAGCCAGACAGTGGCAGTGAGGGTAGCAGGAGGTGCCATCCACAAGAGTTCATCTTCGGGGAATAAGCACATGGAGGTCGGAATTATGCGAGATCTACCAGCAGAAGTACTTTTAGGGAATGACTTGTGCTGCCTGACTTCCCAGTTCACCACTCCACTCACTGAGGAAACACACCCTGTGGCTACGAGGAGGGGAACCGATGCACTCCAAGGACCCTCAGGTAGGACCCTATGTCACAACCCTAGCGGATAATCCCACCACATACTAGGATACCCCCCAAGGTTTTGAGAGAGAACAGAGAGAAGATCCCCCTTAGAGGGGCATAGATGTCAGGGTACCTGTTGTCTCTACCTCTGTGGAGGTGAGACACTTGGACGTTCTTCCTCGCAAAAGGGTTGAATCACTCGTTCCTCGCGGTTCCCTCGGTCGTTTACACGCCGGCCGCGAGGGATCCACTTCCTTTTATGACGCGGCGTTCAGTAGCCGACGTCATGACGACAACCCAACCCGATCTGTCAATCAAGCCCCAAGCACGAATGAGGATTCGTCGGGGGCGTGATTACCTGTTTGGAACCAGGGTATAAAATAGGGCTTTCTACATTTGTTCATTGCCCTGTGGTTCTAGCTTGTCTAGTCACTCAGTGCTCTTGTATTCTGTTAGTTTCTTTGGTTTTGACCCGGCTTGTCTGTTCTACCTCGTTTACCTCTATTACCCTTTGACTCGGCTTGTCTCTCGCTTACCTGCTCTCTCGTTCCCTCGACCTCAGCTTGTCTCTAGACCATTCTTTACTTACTACTTACGTTAGTCCGGCCATTCTAAGGTCCGGTATACGTACCCTGTACCTGTTTGTACTCTGCGTGTTGGATCCCTGTCCCGATCCTGACATTACGACAGGGCCAATGGATCCTGCAGGTACAAACACTCAGGTTGGTCCTTCCGATTCTAGATTTGATGCCATGGATCACAGAATGGACCAGATGGCTCTAGCGCTGCAAGCTTTATTATCTCGATCTAGTAATCCACCGGAAGAGATGCGAGCCACGTCCATCTCCTCTGTAAGTTCAGGTCTAGAAGTAGCCACTGTAGGTGCTTCTTCCCGTATTACACCTCCTGTACGTTATGGTGGTTCTCCGGAGAAGTGCCGTGGTTTCTTAAACCAAATTGGTATTCATTTTGAATTACAACCTCGCTCTTACCCTACAGATAGGGCAAAGGTTGGATTCATTATCACACTCCTCATTGATAAGGCTCTGAGATGGGCCAATCCTCTGTGGGAGAATGATAACCCGTTAGTCTATAATTATAATGCCTTTGTCGCTGCTTTTAGAAGAACTTTTGACCCTCCAGGTAGAAAGGTCAATGCAGCTAGATTACTATTGCGCCTTAGACAAGATAACCAAACCCTTGTGGATTATGCACTAGAGTTCAGGTCTTTGGCGGCAGAAGTTAAGTGGAATGAACAGGCCTATATAGACGTATTTGTAAACGGATTATCTGATGTAATTCTAGACGAGGTGGCTACTAGAGAGCTTCCTGAAAATTTGGAGGATTTAATTTCTTTTATTTCTCGTATTGACGAACGTTTAAGAGAGAGACAGAACACTCGAGATAATATTCGTAGACTTTCCTTTAAACTAGCTCCTTTATTTCAAAGTCCTCAAACCACTATCCCAGTTTTTTCTGAACCTATGCAGATAGGCAATACTCGCCTCTCAGAAGAAGAGAGACAGTACAGGAGAAAGGAGGGGTTGTATATGTATTGTGGACTAAGAGGGCACCTTCGCCTAAATTGTCCTAATTGTCCGGGAAACGCTCGCACCTAAGTTTCTCTAGAGGACAGGCCTTGGGTGTATCTATTTTGTCCTCTATACACAATTATAAAGATCACAGGCTTCTGCTACCTGTTTCTTTAGCATGGGAGAAGCGAGTAATAAAGACTACGGCATTGATTGACTCCGGAGCTGCTGAGAGCTTTATTAACCAAGTTTTTGTTTCTAAACACTCTATCCCATCTCAGGTAAGAGACACCCCCTTGGCCGTTGAGGCCATAGATGGTAGACCATTATCTGAACCTGTGATTTCTCATGAGACTATACCTGTTATTTTGACTGTTGGTATCTTACACGAGGAGGGTGTATCCCTTATGCTTATCTCGTCCCCTTCTGTTCCTATAGTTCTGGGGTATCCATGGTTAAAGAAACATAACCCTATTATTGATTGGGAGCTAGGGGAGATAACGTCATGGGGTCAGGGTTGCCAGGACAGGTGTTTACAGAAAGTCTCACCACTTTGCGTAGGTAATACACCGGTTAACTCCACCCAGTCTACAGACTTACAAATACCGTCTCGGTATATAGATTTAAAGGCAGTCTTTGACAAGAAGAATGCTGATACTTTACCTCCACACAGGTCCTTTGATTGCAAGATTAATCTCCTACCTGGTACTATGCCTCCGAGGGTAATGTATATCCTTTATCCACTAAGGAGAACTTAGTCTTAGAGGAGTATATCCGTGAGAATCTAGACAAGGGATTCATTAGGAGATCATCCTCGCCTGCCGGGGCCGGTTTTTTTTGTGAATAAGAAGGATGGCACGTTAAGGCCTTGCATTGATTACCGAGGTTTGAATAAAATAACTATCAGAAATGCATACCCAATTCCTTTGATTACTGAGCTCTTTGATCGTTTAAAGGGTTCCAAGATTTTCACCAAGTTAGATCTCAGAGGGGCGTATAACTTGGTGAGAATTCAGCAGGGAGACGAGTGGAAAACAGCGTTCAATACTCGATATGGGCACTATGAGTACACGGTAATGCCTTTTGGGCTCTGTAATGCACCGGCAGTATTTCAGGATCTGATCAATGAAGTTCTTAGGGAATTTCAACAGGATTGTGTTATTGTATATTTGGATGATATACTAATACACTCTAGACAAATTGAGACCCACCACAGACAAGTCAGAAGGGTATTGCGCAAACTCCTACAACATGGGTTGTACTGCAAATTGGAGAAATGTAGTTTTGACCAATCTCAGATAAACTTTCTTGGTTACGTGATTTCTGGGGAAGGCTTTAAAATGGATCCGTATAAACTCCAGTCTATTTTAGATTGGCCATTACCCAGGGGTCTCAAGGCCATTCAGAGGTTTATTGGATTCTCCAATTATTATAGGCGCTTCATTAAAGGATACTCTTCCATTATTGCTCCTATTACCAATATGACCAGACAGGGGGCTGACACTAAGACTTGGTCTACTGAAGCTCTCGTTGCCTTCAAGACACTTAAGGAACTTTTTGCTTCTGCACCAATTTTAGTTCACCCCGATACAACTTTACCTTTCCTACTCGAGGTAGACGCCTCAGAGACAGGTATAGGTGCCATCTTGTCTCAAAGGTTAGGCGTGGATAAACCATTACATCCATGTGTTTTTTTTTCCAAGAAACTATCTGGGACTGAAAGCAGATATGATATTGGTGACAGGGAACTACTAGCTGTTATCATGGCTTTAAAGGAGTGGAGACATTTATTGGAGGGGACCTTGCATCCTGTTACTATTCTGACGGATCACAAGAACTTGTCTTATATTGGGGAGGCCAAGCGCTTATCCGCCAGACAAGCTCGTTGGTCCTTGTTCCTCACCCATTTCAATTACGTGCTCACTTATAGACCTGGTTCTAAGAACTCTAAGGCCGATGCTTTGTCTCGCCAACATGAACCTTCTCCTATATCTGAGACGGTTTTGTCTTCTATAGTTCCCAAGTGCAATATTATCGCCAACACTAGCCTCAGGATTCATTCTCCGTTGCTTTCCAAGATTATGAAGCTACAACATCTGGCTGCTAGACAGAGTCCTGAGTCACGGTATTTTGTTCCTGCTGAACTCCAACTAGAACTGCTACAATGCTTTCACAATAGTAAGGTGGCTGGGCATCCTGGCATTCGTAAGACATGCTCCTTAATAGCCAAAGATTTCTGGTGGCCCTCCTTACGTAAAGATATTAGGGATTTCGTCGAAGCATGTGAGGTCTGTATGAAGACTAAACAACCTCAGACGCTTCCATGTGGGCTTTTGCATCCCTTGGAAATTCCTGAGAAACCATTGACCTGTTTGGCTATGGACTTCATTGTCGATTTACCTGTTTCTAAAAAACAGACTGTGATTCTCACGGTGGTTGACAGGTTTACTAAGATGGCTCATTTCGTGCCCTTACCTAAACTTCCATCTTCTCCTGAATTGGCTGAGATATTCGCTAAAGAGATATTTCGTTTACATGGGATACCTTCCGAAATTGTTTCTGATAGAGGTTCCCAATTTGTTTCCCGTTTTTAGAAGTCATTCTGCTCTCAAATGGGTATCAAATTGAATTTCTCTTCTGCCTATCATCCCCAGTCTAACGGAGCTGCTGAACGCACTAATCAAAAGATCGAACAATATTTGCGTTGTTTCGTTTCCGAACACCAGGACGATTGGGTTGGTCTGATTCCTTGGGCAGAGTTCGCACACAACAATCTCGTTTGTGATTCTACTCGTTCTAGCCCCTTTTTCATGAATTATGGCTTTCATCCCTCCATTCTTCCCTCGGTTTCTCCTTCCCAAGGAGTACCGTCGGTTGATGTTCATGTTGCCAATTTGAGGAAGTTGTGGGATCAGACTCAACAAATTCTTCTGCATAATTCCATGTTGTTCAAGAAACACGCTGATAAACATAGAAGGGCGGCTCCAGTCTTTGTTCCAGGGGACAGGGTATGGTTGAGTACCAAAAACATTTGCTTGAAGGTCCCTTCTATGAAATTCGCTCCTCGTTACATTGGACCTTACAAGGTTCTGACTCGAATTAACCCAGTTGCGTATCGTCTGGCCCTTCCATCTGATTACGCATTCCTAACTCCTTTCATGTTTCCTTGTTAAAACCCCTAATATGTAACAAGTTTTCCTCCACTGCATCCTCTCCTCGCTCTGTTCAGGTTGAGGGACAAGAGGAGTATGAAATCAATTCCATCATCGATTCTCGTATCTCCCGGGGGAAGTTACAATATCTGGTTGATTGGAAGGGATATGGTCCTGAGGAGAGGTCTTGGATACCTCAGGAGGATGTGCATGCGCCTCGCCTCCGCAGGGCTTTTCACTCCCGTTTTCCATCTCGTCCCGGTTCCTTCCGCCCGGTGGGCGTTTCTGAGGGGGGGGGGGGTACTGTCAGGGTACCTGTTGTCTCTACCTCTGTGGAGGTGAGACACTTGGACGTTCTTCCTCGCAAAAGGGTTGAATCACTCGTTCCTCACGGTTCCCTCGGTCGTTTACACGCCGGCCGCGAGGGATCCACTTCCTTTTATGACGCGGCGTTCAGTAGCCGACGTCATGACGACAACCCAACCCGATCTGTCAATCAAGCACCAAGCACGAATGAGGATTCGTCGGGGGCGTGATTACCTGTTTGGAACCAGGGTATAAAATAGGGCTTTCTACATTTGTTCATTGCCCTGTCGTGGTTCTAGCTTGTCTAGTCACTCAGTGCTCTTGTATTCTGTTAGTTTCTTTGGTTTTGACCCGGCTTGTCTGTTCTACCTCGTTTACCTCTATTACCCTTTGACTCGGCTTGTCTCTCGCTTACCTGCTCTCTCGTTCCCTCGACCTCGGCTTGTCTCTAGACCATTCTTTACTTACTACTTACGTTAGTCCGGCCATTCTAAGGTCCGGTATACGTACCCTGTACCTGTTTGTACTCTGCGTGTTGGATCCTTGTCCCGATCCTGACAATAGAAGCCAGACAGAGTCCCCCCAAGGAGATATAGAACAAGAGAGATTTTAGTGGGAAAATGGGCTATTATACCGGGCTACAGGGGGCACAAGTAGTGGAGCAGCGCAAGTAGCTAAGAGACAGCTAGTACTGCCCTGCAAGTACAGGGCTGAGCTACTCAAGCTTAGCCATTATATTCCTCTACCAGGACATCTGGGTATCCGTAAGACAAACGACCGGTTGACCCAGACGTTCTTTTGGCCAGGCATCACACAGGACCTACAGAATTACTGGACCTGTGATGTCTGCCAATGGATAGGAAAAAGGAGTGACCATCCGAAGGCCAAGTTACACCCATTACCCATAATTGAGGAACCCTTCCACCAAGTAGCGGTGGACCTGATAGGCCTCCTTAGTTAGCCCAGCACCTCGGGCAAAAAGTACATCCTCACCGTGGTAGACTACGCTACCCGGTACCGAGAGGCCTCTCCCCAACATAGATGCCAAAACTGTGGCCGAAGCTTTAGTTAAAATCTAAGTAGGTTTTCCTCTGGAGATTTTGTCCGACCAGGGAACCCAATTTACGGCTACAGTTATCCAACAACTATGGCAAAGTTGTGGAGCTAAGTCTCTGTTTAGTTCCCCGTATCACCCCTAGACGAATGGACTCTGTGAATGTTTCAATAGCACACTGAAACAGATGCTCAAAGTGTTTACAACCTCCTGTGGGCACTGGGAAAGGTTTCATCCTCATCTCCTGTTTGCCTACTGTGAAATGCCCCAAATGTCCTGCTCCGGTTCTGGGTTCTCCTAGTTTCGTCTTGTTTTCTTGTTTGGTGTCTATTCTAGTCTTACGTTGTTTCTGTACTGGATACAAGTCTGCTGCAGAGCCTCCCTATTCAGATCCTGGGAGGTCTGCTTATTGTCATCTGGCACCTGGGAGCTGCAGAAGCTGCATCAGGGCCCTGGTATGTGGCCGCACAAACGCTGGTGCTCAACACCAGGGGGCGTGCGGTTACCCTGCATCAGGCCCTGATAGTCCATTTCCACACAGTGACTCCTACTATCAACAATAGGCATACTGGGTCCCGGTCATCTGACCGCCACCCCTTACAATTCCTCTTTCAAGTAGACGCCAAGATTTATGGGTGAAACTTCCATGGTTGGTGTAATGTGTCATTAGTGCTTAAATTGTAAATCCAGGTCCTTCAGATCCCCTCATGCTTCTCCAGTCTTCCTTTAGTTGCGTCGACCCTGTCCTCCAGTTTGCTGATTTCCTCTACTCTGCTCATGGGTAGTGTTTGTTCATGAGATCCAGGCGAAGAAACCTACCGTACAGTGCTCTCCTGGTTTGCCATGAGCAGAAGCAGGTGTTCATATGGTTTGACCGGTGTTCAGGCCGTCGAGTGTCCGCCTCAGAGTTCAAGGCACTCGACGAATAAGTCCCACTGCCTGCTTTTGTGCGAGAAGAGAGCCACACAAACAGAGCACTTAATTCCTGTGGTTTCTTTGAACTTAATGAGCCAGGGGGGTGGTCGGCGTTCAGTACTTAGTATTTTCGAATGTTAGCAGGATAGGGGAATCAAATATTAAGTAAATGGCCGAACTGAGTAGGAGAATGACTCTGGGGAAGACAAAATAGGGGTTTTGTCACAATATATATACATACATATTGTCACAATAATGTATATCCAGATAGATGGTATGTGGACATGGAGTGACACTCCTTCTTTAAATCTTGGATAATACAAAGGTTTGCTAAGGCTGTACAGCCATTGGACGCCATGTTTTCTCTAACTCACATCAATACACAAATAGTCAAACAATGCAGGGAAAGCCCAAGCTCAACATTTGTTTCAATCTAGAACTACAGATTGCCAGTTGATTTCCTGATAAATGCCACGTTGGTTATGAACTACATGGGAAATCCCTTAATAAGTACTAGCTAGTGTTTCTATGTACTTGCACAAAAGTGAGTATTTTATATATTCTTACAGTATGTAATGCCTACAGCCAATATGTTAACAAAGAACAGTTTTACTAGTCTTGTGAGCTTAGCATATTTTAATTGAGTCATGCTGTTCAATTATTTAAAGCTATGAAACAATAATTATACTATGTTTTATTATTTTTTAAAGTGTTAGACTGCTTTGACACCTAAGTGGCAAATAGAGCAATTTTGATATCTTGTTAAAAGAGGTTCTGTGCAGTTCTTTCACTACCCTAAGCTCCTCCAAAGTTCTTGTATTTTATTTATAATTTCAGCATATTTTTAGATCAATAGGACAGTAGCCAAACAAAAAAGGGTTAATCTGAAGGCCAATGATGAGCAAAGTTAAATCTCCATTTAAATACTCCAAGATTAATATGTGATGTAGCCCCAGACAATTTATCTTTTTTCATTTGTATCAAAAGTCATATCACAGTGATATAATTTTTACATTTGACATTATGGTCTTCGTTAAATGCTTTGCTCTGAATCAGGCAAAATCTATATGTGAGAAAGACATGCAGTTCTAGAATGTTTTGAGTGAATATCACTAACTGAAAATGGCAGAGAACCATCATATGAAACCCCTGCTATTTATCTTACCAGACTCCTGATTATACACATGTAGGTTTTATTTGTAAATGTGTTGATTAGAATGTTTTCATTTTTCATTGGTAGAGTACACATATTGGTATGCGCAGGTCCCTATTATCAGGAGTAGTATTGCAGGGTAAACAGTAACAGGTGAGTTTCACATTGTAAAAACATAACAAATAAATAGCTCTCTGCTCATGAGACACGCCTGTCTCATACCATGAGTAATAAACCGGTGTTTCGGATTTTCAGGCCTCTCAATGTGTAATCGAGAATAAGAGTTAACAGGCCTAGGTCCTCATATCTGAATCAGAACAAGTTTGTCCACGTTAGTGTTTCGAACCAGTCTCGGTGTGTTGGACCGCCTGGCACCCCAACTGGGTACCTCCATCAATCGCTGCTTCCTAGTACTAACGAGTATCATACGCACTGCAGTGGAGCACCATAACCACCGTAAACCGCATGAACTGCCGTATCTTGGTTGGGGTCCCGCCGTCCTTCCCCCACCCTGGACCCAAGACCAGGATACAGCTTCCAGTAGGTAGACCTATCCTAGCCCAGAGAGTGTAGCAGGAACAAGCTCTTACAAGAGCTTAGTGATTATACTCAGGGGAGTATAGTGAATAAAGAAATCCCCCAGAGTGTAGTTCTCCAATCCCCCAAACATGAGCTGAAACTTCATGAAGGTGCAAGATGATCTGATCTTTAATGGTTCATGTTGGTTCATGTTGACTTTTATACAATTCTCCAGGCCAGAGGAACACCTCCTGGACCTGATGAGACACAGGAACACAAAGGACACAAACCAATCAGAATAAACATACAGTCTGTGACATGCCCATGTACAACACACAATCCCTCCCCTCTGTTTGGGAGATAATTGAGTAAAGTCCTGTAAGTAACTCAATTATCTCCAGGCAGAAAAAACAAATTTTCCCAAAGTTCAGAAAGTACCTAAAAAAAAACATACCCTCAGATAGCCCTGATCTGGTTGAACAACATATCAAAAAATCACCAGGATCAGAGTAGGGGTTCAAAAGTTTCATGGAAGTCTCTTTTTGACCGGCTGCAAGCATGGCTTCATGCCCAAAACAGTTTCAGGGAACTAAGGCCACCGGTCGGTCTCTCTTTGTGGAGTACAAAAGTACTTACGTTACATGAATGGAGCCTTTTAAAGTGTATTGGGCAAGGTATATTGCAGGGCCCATAGTCACAAGGTAGGAGGCAAGCAAACAGACCCCTCCAAAAACTTGTGGCAAACTCACAGAAAAAGGGGAGTTTGTCACACTCTGTGTCTGTAGCCCTGATACTTTATGTGTGTATCAGATGTGATATTACTGGTGTTTTGAGAGCAGAATACAAGGGAGTATAATAGGGACCCCATAGAAAAAAGGGGTGAAGAAGTAGAGATGGGTAAAAGATGAGAGGGGATCAGGTTAGTTTGTGGGCAAAGTCTTCCTTAGCTGTGGTCAGTAGCAGTGTGTCCATATCCCTAGATAATTCCCAGAAGCCCTGGCAGCAGTTATGTGCAGTTCTTTCACTACCCTAAGCTCCTCCATCTGGGAGAACCACAGACCCAGGGGTGTAGTGATCGGTTGCCTCCAAAATTGTAGTATAATTTATTTAGCGACATTCAGAATCCTGATCGTGATGGATTTTTTATAAGCTGTCTTTGGGGACCTCGTGTGGTGTATAAGTAGAAAGCTGTGTTGTTTGGGGGTGGGTCGTCAGAGAAAAGTTCTAGCATGCCTTGGATTCACCTTCCAAATGGTTTAATTTTTCTATGCTCCCACCAGATGTGATAAAGAGTGCCGGCCTCTTCATCGCATCTCCAGCAGCGATCCAAATGCTCCGGGTATATATAGACTTCAGGACAGACGGAGTTCGATACCAGTTGGTCAAAGGCTTGTAAGCCATCTCCTGGGTTTTGCTGAAGACTGAGCAGTGGTGTGTCAGATCTTTTTCCATTCGGCATTACTAAAAGTCCATTTTAGTATTGTCTCAAATTTACCAATGCATTTTGTGTGTTCAGTTGGGGTATGTCATTGAAGCAAGGAGTACAGGAAAGACACCCCATTGCGTAATGGATACAGAGTCATGCATATGCTTTCAAATAGAGTTGGTTCTCTCGTACCCAGGTATCTCCCCTGGGGAGTGTGTCTACATAGCTCTTTATTTGGTTGTACTTAAAGGATTGTAGCAGTGAGGGTGTGGTGTTATGTCTGCTAGTGTCTTAAGTCTGTCTGTTGAGATAATGTGGTGAAGTCTGGGAAGAGGGTCCCAAATCACATCTCTCAAGGCATTAGGGTCCAATCCTGGTGGGAAGTCTGTGTTGTATGTCATGGGCAACAACTGGGATGGGAAAGCTGACAGGCTGTATCTAGGCATCATTAAATGCCAGATTTGGAGCTTGTCTCGCGTGTATCTCTTTTTGTCATCTGATCTCGACAGCCACAGTATTATGGTTATTAGCTTTCCTTTCCCTCCTCCACCAACTCTCCACAACTTAGAGACTTTCTGTTATACTATTCTACAACACTGAGTAAGTGACAAGACTGGTAATAGAGGTGAAAGTCCGGTAGGACCATCCTTCCACTGTCCTTGGGTTGTGTAGAGTTGTTCGAATTTCATGTGGGGCCTTTTCCCTCCCTAGATGTAAGTCCCCAAAGCCATGCACAGTCTGCTAAAAAAAAAGAACTAGGAATCAGTATCGGGATCCTAGGCTGGAACAAGTATTCCAGCCTAGGGAGAAAATTCATCTTTGTCACCTGCATCCTTCCGAACCAGGAAATGTGCGGATATGCCCATGTCCTCTCGAAACTTGGCCAACATTAGGGAGAAGTTTGCCTTAAAATGGTCTGCATGCCATCTTGTGAGCCAGATGCCCAGGTATCGGATCTTACCGTCCGCCCATTGGAAGTGTGGCTCCAGCAGAGCGGGTCGGCTCGCGCCATTGGGGATATTCATGTTTAGTATGTGGGATTTGGAGAAATTAATTTTTAGGTTTGTGATTGCCCCAAAATCCCAGAAGGCTTTTAGGGACTTTGGCACTTTTCCACTGCGGGACTTCGACAATTCCCTAACCCTACCCCTAACCCTAGCGTCCAAATGTCCGAATTGCCGAAATTTGTCTGAATTTAAATTTGGTCTGAAACTAATTGCACAATGTCTAATATAAAGTGACATACAGATATACAGATATGTGACAGATCTAACCATGTCACTGCTTGAGTCCTGATAAGAGTTTAATAAGGGCACCAAGAAAAAAATTTAATTTAACTGGAAACAGGAAGCCCAGTGTCTGTGTTATCAAATAGGCAGAGGAGGGCACAAGGGGTGTGCCCAATCACACCCTAGTACAGGACCAGATTGTCCTCTCTGTCCTCTGTTTAGATATTTATTAGCACATTTGCTTGTTTTGTGTTAGATATTAGAGATTGTCCATGCATCTGAAAAAAATTTAGTCTAGGGTATTGCCAGCTACATTTGTTAACCCCTTAAAACCGGAGGGCGTACTATTACGCCCTATTCTAAACGGCTCTAAATGCCGCAGGGCGTAATAGTACGCCCTCCGTTTTTTTGTACTCACCCGGTCGCCGGCGATCCCACACCGGCGATCCCACACCGGCGATCGCGGTTGGGGGGACTCCCAGGGAGCCCCCCCCCCCCCGCGGCACATCTGTCTTCTTGGAGCCCCCCTGGCCATGTGAGAGTGAGGTCCTTGCGAGGACCTCACAATCACATGGCCGGGTTAGCTGCCTGGTGCATTGCCAGCAGGGGGACTAACTGTAATGAATTAAATTAAAGTTAAATAAGTGTAAAAATATATAGATATACTTAGATCATATATATATATATATATATATATATGATCTAAGTATATATATATATATATATATATATATATACACATACAGGGCCGGTGCAAGGATTTTTGGGTACATAGGCGAAGATGTATTTTTCCGCCCCCCCCCATTCAAAAATAACATCTTCACCTATGTGCCTCTTAACCAGCCCCTCTCCCCGTTCATTATTGGTCCCCTCCCTTCCCTGTCCCTTAGTGTTCTTCTGACAGTCACACACACTCAATGACAAACACAGAGACTCATTGATCTGACACACACACACTGATTGACACTCATTGACAGACACACTGATAGTCACACACAGACTCAATGACAAAGATACTCTCACTGATTTGACAGACACTCACAAACACACACTGACAGACACACACATACACTGACACACTCACATGCAACACTCATACAATCACTCACAGACACAAATACACTCACTCACGCACACACTCACAGTCACTCACAGACACATACACTCACTCACGCACACACTCACAGACACACATACACTCACTCATGCACACACTCACAGTCACTCACAGACACACATACACTCACGCACACACTCACAGACACACATACAATCACTCACACACTCACAGACACACATACACTCACACACAGTCACTCACAGAAACACATACACTCAGACACTCACACACAGACACTCACACACACACTCACAGCCACTCACTCACACAGAGACACATACACACTCAGACACACAGACACTCACTCACACACTCACTCACACAGAGACACATACACACTCACAGACACTCACTCACACACACAGTCACTCACAGACACACAGTCACTCACAGTAACACATACACTCACTCACGCACACACACACAGACACATACTCACATACACTCACTCACACACACACACACACACACACACAGACACATACTCACAGACACTCACTCACACACACACACTGACACACACAGACACTCACACACACACAGACACACACTCACAGACACACACACACTCACAGACACACACTCACAGACACACACTCACAGACACTCACTCACACAGAGACACATACACACTCAGACACACAGACACTCACTCACACACTCACTCACACAGAGACACACACACTCACAGACACACAGACACTCACACACACAGACACTCACACACACAGACACATCACATACATTCACAAATTATTTTAATACATAAATCATATCCACCCAGCCTCCCTACCTGGAGAGCTGGTGTGGATCATTCCCTGGGGTCCAGTGGGGCTGCTGGGCGGCGTGCGGCAGGGCTGCGATCAGGCGCTGCGAGGGAGCTCTAACCTCTCTGCTCTGCTCCCTCGCGGGCTGTCTGCTGATGCCACGGGAGCCGGAATATGACGTCATATTCCGGCTCCCGCAGCATCACTAGACAGCGCGCGAGGGAGCAGAGCAGAGAGGTTAGAGCTCCCTTGCTGCGCCTGATCGCAGCACTGCCGCACTGGGGGCGGAGATGGTGGCCGGCAGGAGGGAGAGCTTCCCTCCTGCCGGTCACTGAAATCCTGCGCCCCTGGAGCCGGTGCGCCCTAAGTCGGCCGCCTGTGCCGCCTTATGGGCGCGCCGGCCCTGTACACATATAGATACACACATACACTGTCTAGGTGTATTTTACTATTAATATAATATATATATATATATATATATATATATATATATTTGTGTTAAGGGCTCATGATAGTACAGAAGATACAAACACTGATAAGTGTAGGATGGTATTAAAAGAGCAAGTCGGTTGTGGTGTGCCGGAACCGACGATGAGGTAGGCCTGTAAATAAAGAGGGCCCACCAAGAAGAAATGTAAAGAGAAAAGGAGTTAATAATGAGGAGTGGGTGGGAGGGTGATGCAGCGCTGACCTCGAACGATATGAAGCCAGGTAAGGGGTGTCCCTTAAGTAGGGAAGAGGTGTGTCATACGCCCCTCCCACAATTACAGGCCAAAAGGCCTTAATACTTGTGTTAAGGGCTCATGATAGTACAGAAGATACAAACACTGATAAGTGTAGGATGGTATTAAAAGAGCAAGTCGGTTGTGGTGTGCCGGAACCGACGATGAGGTAGGCCTGTAAATAAAGAGGGCAAAAGTAGAAAATCAAATTTATTACATACCAGCAATATACATACTTTAACCAGACATGTCTTGAAAGGCATTTCTTACTTCTTGTACCGGGTTAGGTATGTATCTAGAGTAAGCCGATGATTTCCAGCGCCCTAGTGACTTGATAACATGAACTGGAATGTTTGCACTGGATGCTGTGGAGGCCGCTCCTATGCGGAAGGAGTGGCCCGAATAGTTAGCTGATTTGAGGCCCAGCTGTGTAAGTAAAGGTGGTGGTAGTGAGTACCGAACCTTGTAGACTGAAAGTGGTTGAGATGGTGGTTCGTTGTTATGCTGGGTATATGAGTCCAGTAGTTTGACGGGGCTCCACCTGTTGTGAGTAGGATAGTACTTAACCTCTACTGAAAGTGCATGTTGACTGGTTTTGGAGTGAGGCAGAGTCAAGATATAATAGTCCATGTGTTTTGTTAAGTGTGAATGAAGTAGGATGTGAGTGGACTGTGTTGTGCTGATGGCGGTAAATTCTCTTGGTCTCAAGAAACCATAAACAAGGCTACGTATATGGTGGTTTTAACGATGAGGTTTGTGTTGTTGGCAAAGGGTTTAAATCTAGTGAATTTTATAAGTCTTTAAAAATATGGAAATCTATGGGTAGCCTCTGGGCCGTACGTGGGGGTTCGGGTCTCTGAATACCCCTAAGGATGTTCTTAATTGGTAGGAGGACACTTGATTTGTCTGGTTGTAAAGTTAGCATGTGATGTTGGATGCCTGTCAGATATGGTTTGATTGTGTTGTATGATAGTTTGAGTTTGAGGTGGCAAAAAGAAGCAAAGCCCAACCAGGATGTCACGATGAAAGGTTGTAAGATGTGTTCAGAAAGGAATCTTTAAATCAAATGAAAGCTCTATCGTAAGTTTCCTGGGTATTAGTAGACAGTGCTAATTGGGACAATGTTCTGCTATGTTGCATAATAGCATCTAGTCCATTACTAGATGGTGGAATAGTGGGGTGTTCGTGGCTGTGAGTGCGGCTGACGGGAGTATTTGACGAAAAGCCTGGAAATTAAAGCGAGACAAATTGTCAGCAGCAGTGTTACATACACCTGGAACATGAATACAAAACAAGAGAAAATTATGACATGCAGCCAGCCAAGTGAGTTTCCTCAAGAATCTCATAATAGTCAGTGATTTGGATCGGCCTTGTTTATAATGTGACAAGTTACTTGGTTGTCTGAGTAGCAACGTACAGACGAACCTGCCCATAAATGCACCCATGCCACGGCAACCGTCACGATGGGATATATCTCAAACAGAGCTGAGGTAGTGGAAAAACCCTCCAGGTCCTGAACTTCTGAAGGCCAGCTGCCCCAAAGCCATTCGTTCCTGAAAAATTGCTGCAAAACCTGTGGTAGACGCCGCGTCTGACCAAATGGTAGGTGAGGAGTCAGACAATTTTGGAAGGAACATGCTTTTACCATTCAAGGTGGTTAAAAATTTTCTCCACATAATTACGCCTGCCGTGGCTTGGGTATCCAGGGGTGACCTGTGTCCATCATGTCTAAAAGTGGGAAACATGTAAAGGAGTTGTGAGATGAAAGCCCGGCCTTGAGGTATGATGCGAATGGCAAAATTCAGTGACCCAAGCAGAGACTGTAATTCTTGCGGTTGCAAGTACCGAGTTGTATGTCGAGATTATGTTGATCAGAATGTTTTCTACCTTGGGCGTGGCAGGCTAGCTTGCATGGTGGCTGAGTCTAGTATGATACCCAGGAATGTGATGAAGGTATCTGGTCCTTCAGTCTTGGTGGAGGAGACTGGGACACCCACCTGTTCGAATAGACTGATGGTTTCTTTTAGGCTACTGGGAGGGGAAATATTCTCCTCGACCAGTAAGAAATCATCCAGATAATGTATAACTGTAGGGCATCTGGCTATATTTAATAAAACCAGCATAGGGTTTCGGCGAATACGTCGAAAATGGCCGGACTACTTTGGAACCTAAATGTTAAACGTGAGCAAAATAGTAGTTCCCTGCCCACTTGATACCATGCAGGTGACACAGTGTAGGGTGGATAGGCAGTAACTTGAAAGCATTGTGATATCAGTCTTACTGAGCCATGCTCCGGCCCCTGCCTGCATGATAGCCGTAATGGCGTGATCTATGGTGGAATATTGCAGTGAAAATTCCTCAGAGGGTATGAGGGAGTTCAAACTAGGAGTGGCAGAGGTGTTGATAGATCAATGATAAGTCTCTGTTTGTGAGAAGATTTCCCTGTGACAATACCGATGGGGTTTGTCCGCCATGTGGTGAACGGAGGGGACTGGAAGGGCCCCCATAGGAAGTCCTCTGCCACTTCCTGGCTATGAGTGTCTCCCCCGCTGTAGGGTTTGTTGTGCGGATTGTAAATTAGGACATTCCAGGATTCCGGAAGGCATGTGTATGAGGCCTGTGTGAATCCTTCTGATAGACCCGAGATAATGAATTCCACCAAATGTCTAGATGGATGATGTGGCAGTAATGTCGTAAGTACAGAAATGTTTATTGATGTTAAGTATAGTTTTGGGATACATTTTATTTGGACACAGATTTAGCATGTGCCCTGAAACAGATGGCTGGAGAAAGTGATTGCAACTCAACCAGTGCTGCAGGGGTCGCAGCGGCCGACCCAGCCATGGTAAGGGGTGTAGTGACCGATTCCCCAGGGGTGATACTGGCAGGCTAACTAGGCCTGAAAGGCGAAAAATTCATCTTGTTTTGTGACAGGTGAGGCCCTGCTAGTTGCCAAGTGGCTATGAGAGGCTCTGTCTATGAGTTGGCGCGAGGGGTTATTGAGGCCACCCGTCGTAGTGGCAGGAATCGTAGGCCTCTCGGTGATAGTAAAAGAAAACAGGGGGAGGGAGTGACAGGTGAGGCCCTCTCTATAATATTGCGAGGCGGCTAACTCACGTGTGGCCCGATGGCGTTTGCCTCCGAAACGTTGAGGCGGGGTGTTGGCCTCGCGGACCACTAAACGATAGGCAGAAATGCCAAGAAGGGAGGTACCTATTTGGGCCTATACCCCTAACTTGCCAGTACTCTATGGCCTAGAAGAATGAAACGTATGTGAACTACAACGTGAGCAGGCTTACGTACCTGGTAGTATGTATGAAGTTTTGAGATTCGACAGGTATGAGAATGGATCCTGTGAGACCTGTGTAATCTGTATAGGCTGGGATTAGGGCTTCTAGCAGTATGTGTGGGAGGTGTAAAATCTATGAGTATGATAGTGACATGACTGCCCATGCCTGGTGACAAGCGTTACGCTGAGTCCGATACCTGGCAGCAGGGGATTGGCCGTGTAATGTGTATATATGGAAGGTGATCAGATGATATGCATGTCACTAAACTGATCTGGGAATGCAAGGGACTTTTTAAATGTGAAGTGACAATATGCAGAATCATAAATGTTGCTGTAAAGTGACGTATGAATGTATGAACCAGAACGTGTGATTCAAAAACCGAAAGTCTTGTGAGACGTATATGCCGTGTTCTTGAATACTCGTGTTACGTCGTCTGAGTGTGTCAAGAAAAGGCCTGCGTTTGTAAATGCCATGTGAAATTATGTGAAATGACAATCTATGCAGAAAATGTTGTAACGTGACGTATGAGTGGTTGAACCAATGCGTGTGATTCAACCCGAAACCCTCTGTGGAAGGTAGGACCGTGTTCTTATATACTCGTGGTATATCGTATGAGTATGATAAGAAATGGCCTGAATAGTTAGTGCCATGTAATCGTAATAACATCATATCTCCATTATACTCTTTAAAATAGGACCGTGTCCTTGAACTCGTGGTATGTCGTACGAGCATGACAGAAAAAGGAGCCGTAATGTAGGCTAACCATAACTGTAATATACATGCAATATCTGCATTGTAAAATAAAATAACTTATTAAAACCATATATATATATATAATAAGCAAACTGAAACAAAATAGACAACCTAAGATCGTGTAAAATAAGTATTTGAAAGTTTAACCGATTACTGTGCAGGAAACGTATGATTGGTTGGATCAGTACGTGTGATTCAACCCGAGTATGCATGAAAAGGAATTAAATCCTTGTGTCATGGTTAACAACAAAGAAATGAGGCCTGTAACGTAGGCTGATTTAATTGTAATGAAATGGATAATTATAAAAAAAAAACTCCAGTAAGCGTGGGAGTCCAATGTCTAAATAGAAATGTTAGCTGGTTTCATACCCTTGATGTAATAAGTGATACCTTAAAAATAGCATGAAAATGGTCTGTCTATTTAACCAAGCAACTTTTTAACCAAATGTAAATACATGAAATGATGAAATGTAACTCACGAAAAAGATCTATGTGAATACATAGCAGAATAACCGAATCTTAGTATGAAGGGAAACGGAAGTTAGCATGAATAGCTTAACCGTATGCATTTTATTGCAAACAGCAATCGTGCATAGAATATACTATGAATAAGTGCCGACCAGAAAACACAAACCGAAATGACAATCGTTTAAATGAAGCAAGGTTGGTTTTTACATGAAATGCAATAATGTCTGAGAAGCCTGTAGTACACTGAATGACCGGTAGGGGTCAGTGTGTAGGCGAAAATGCAGTGGTTCGATGGTTTGTACATGAAATGCAATAATGTCTGAGAAGCCTGTAGTACACTGAATGACCGGTAGGGGTCAGTGTGTAGGCGAAAATGCAGTGGTTCGATGGTTTGTACATGAAATGCAATAATGTCTGAGAAGCCTGTAGTACACTGAATGACCGGTAGGGGTCAGTGTGTAGGCGAAAATGCAGTGGTTCGATGGTTTGTACATGAAATGCAATAATGTCTGAGAAGCCTGTAGTACACCCAAAGACCGGTAGGGGGTTTAAACGAATGATATGCATGAACATGCAATGGTTTTAGAACAGACTTAGACAAAATGCAGCCATAAAGTGAGGACCTGACCCGTGCATGGTGCCGTGGGACTGATGCCTGGCATAACGGGTAGGTTGACTTACAGTTTGTGAGTCACTTGGACACCATCCACAGCAATGGATTGAAGAAAGAAGGTGGTAGGCCGGAAAAGCCTGTGGCTGGATTCCTCTCACAGCTCTGCTTAAAAACCTCATGGAGTAATCAGGTAAAATGGCGTCTGGATGACCCGGAAGTGGAAATGATGCAGCGCTGACCTCGAACGATATGAAGCCAGGTAAGGGGTGTCCCTTAAGTAGGGAAGAGGTGTGTCATACGCCCCTCCCACAATTACAGGCCAAAAGGCCTTAATACATATATATATATATATATATATATATATATATAGAAGGCGTATGCCTGAAGTTGTTGGAGGGATTTTATTTTATTTAAACCCAGCAAACCCCTACTTACCTGTCTTCAACGAAATTCCTCTTCCGGGTAGCGCAGACCTCTGACGTAATTTCCGCCCGACACGAGTACGCGTTTTCACAGCTTTCAGCAGTTCCAATCGTGAGTAGTTCGGCTTCTGGCAGTATCATTCGTATGGGCAATCGTGCAACATTTCCGCTATGTTAACGCTGTGCACATTTCATAATACCCGGTCATAAGTGCTTCGGTTATTTCATTCATTTAACAATTCGTCACGTACGCTGTTCGTTATATTTCTTAAAGCTACATTACTAGTTCAATGTTAGTCAGTCAATTTTGTTTGAATGCTGGTTTCCGTTTTCCAAACCGAAAGAAATAAATAGCTAGTGTTTTTTATTTGTTCTGAAAAATAAAATTACTCTTTTTCCTTTGTAGGGGTTAAATTACGTTGCTACAATTACGCAGAGTTTTGCGTGTTCAGTCTGGTTAGTAAATTCCTTCTTTAAAGCTTTCCGTTCTCCCCCTCTCTAATTTATAGACTATTAAGTTATTTAATTATCCAACAGCTGGATTAATTCAATACATACGTTTACCTTAAGCAATTTTATTAAAGACACGGAGGCTCATATTATGCATAACTCTTTCTTTATTTCCTCAGCAGCAAAGATAGAGGAATATAAATATTGTCAAAATGAAAGAAAAAACCGTTCAGGCATAACAGGCAGCCAATCACATAGCAGAGGAAGTAGCTATATAAGTCCTGTGTCTCCCACAATCCCCCTCTTTCTTTGCTGCTTCCTCAGACAGCTAAGTATCCATGTTTAGCTCTCTTACTTGTGACATTTTGATTGTGGTATTTCTTATTAATATTGCTATTTACTAGTTTACTTTGATGTTGTTTTATTGATGCATCCTTTGTTTTAATTTTATATGCATCGTTTAATTCGTTGTGCTCCGCTTGGTGTGCCTTGGGGATCCCTGAGGGATTTTCCCCTTTACCGGGAGGTTTTTTCTCCCTGCCTTCCCCTTGCTCCCTCTCTCGGGTACAGACAGTGATTGGGGCCGCGGCCGGTCCTTTCTTCACGACCGCGGCTACGTGCACTTCCCTGCCCGCTCACGGACTTCCCGCGCGGGCAGAGTGCACGCGCCCCTTCCCCCGACGGGTGCACGGCCGCGAGCACTTCCCTCGCGTGCGGCGGCCATCTTGGACGGACCTCCATGCGGTCTGCCTCCTTGCCGTGCAGTCGGTCGCCTCGATCCCTCCCGGGCACACTAACGGTCTGAATTTTTTCTTACTGTCCTTCTCTGTGGGTTACTCAACCCTTTTAGTTCTCTCCTGCCCTGTTTTCGTTAGTTTACAGATTGCTAATTGTTGCATCATGCAGGATAGGGATGATGGGCCTACAGACCCCTCTGGGGACTTTGCCATGGAGACTACTGAGAGTGCTATGGCCTCTCAGGAATTTCAAGCTTTGCTTGAAGCCACTATGGCTTCCTCCCTGCAGAAGGCTATTGCCTCAGCCATGGGGGCTGTCTCCTCCTCATTTACCCACTCCCTGCACTCGATGGTTTTACCTACAGTAACCACCCCAGCTTCCCAGGGTGGGGGGTCCCCTTCCCCTGCCCAGACAGTGCCTGGGGCACGTAAGGCTAAGGCCAAATCCAAAAATGTCGGCTCCCACTCCTCGATGCAGGTGCTACCTGCCTTGAATGACTCGCTGGAAGCGGTCACTGATAGCGCGCACCCCACGCGCAAAAGAGCCCCTGGCCGGGCTAAAAAGGCTAGACTATGGAAAAGGGCTAGAGCCCTAGATGATGGGTCGGATACCGACCGGAGTGTGGAGGATGAGTCCGACCATATGGGATATGACTCCTTCGATGAAGGTGAATCTGGCGAGGATTTGCCCCTTACGGGCGTGACCCCCTCGGGCTCCTCCGCCAAGGCCAGTGGCCACTTATTAGACGCCTCTGGGGATACCAAGGCGATTCTTGACCCGCAGGGTAACCCCCTGTTCGACCCTGATGACCTCCGGCACCCCAGGTCCGCTGAGTGGGTTCCCCCAGACCATATTGCCCAATACGTGGCTAAACGTATTCGCACCCCGCTCTCTAAAGAAGGCCGCAATAAACTGCGCGCCGAATGCCCAAGGCCTTCCCTTCCCGGCGCCGCCGGCAGAACCCCGGATATTGATCCCCAAATTGCCCAATTTCTCAATAAGTCGGGCTGGAAGCCCAAGAAGGGCCTTGACCACTCCCTGAAAGGGTGCCAGGACAAGATCCTGGACACTCTGGGGCCCCTATCAAAGTTATACGAGCTTCTCGAAGCTGCCAAATCTGGAGACTCAGTTTTGGATATGGATGTGGCCATTGGATGGGTCCAGCGGGCTATATGCCTGCTGGGCAATGCTAATACAGCTATGTCCTCCGAGAGGCGTAAGGCGATCCTCCTAAAGATCGACCCTAAGCTGGCCGCTATGACGGTGTCAGAACCTGACCCGACTGAAGAGGGCTTACTGTTCGGCTCCTCCTTTGTCAAAGACATGGGCTCCTATGTGAAGACATTTACCGCAATTGATAAAGCGCAAGCGAACATGAAGCGCATGTTCGCGCCCAAGGTTTTTGGAGGGGCCGGGCGTAGCAGGAATCGTCCGCCTGGCCGCGGTTACAGAGGCTCGTTCCGAGCACCCAGAGGTTCCTTTTTTCCGTCACGAGGCTTCCAAGACCCGAGAGCACCCACCTTCTTCCCAGCCAGAGGCAGGGCTTGGGGCTCCAGATACCCCCGCAGTGGCGCTCCAACCAGACGTCCTTACGGTGAGTACCCCTTCTTCCCCTCCCGCTCAGGTTCAGGTAGCGGGGAGGTTAGCGTTGTTTTACCACAGGTGGGTGGCACTGACATCAGATGCTTGGGTACTACAGTGTGTAAAGGGATATCGCCTAGAGTTCGTTTCTATGCCTGTCCAATTTTGTCCCCCCAGAGAACTGTCTCTTCCACCAGATCAGGACGAGATGATTTCCGCGGAAGTCGTGGAAATGTTCTCCAAGGGCGCAATAGAGGAACTGCCGTTCGCCGCAAGAGGCTTTACGAGCAACTTGTTCCTAGTACCAAAGAAAGGGGGCGGAGTTCGCCCCGTGATAAATCTTCGCCCTCTCAATGCTTTCCTGCGTTACCAACATTTCCAGATGGAAGGCATACACTGCCTCAGAGACCTTCTACGCCAGTCAGACTGGCTGGCCAAACTGGACCTGAAGGACGCTTACTTCACGGTTCCCATTGCTGCGGACTGCAGGGACTACCCGCATTTCACCTGGCATGGCCGGCGATGGCGCTTCACCTGCCTGCCTTTTGGTCTCTCTTCGGCTCCTTGGTGTTTCACCAAGCTCTTGAAGCCGGTAGTGGCATTCCTCCGAACCCGAGGGGTCCGCCTCATTATTTACCTGGACGACATTCTGATCTTGTCCCAGTCAAGGACGGACCTCCTACTACACTTAGAATGGACGACCGACCTTTTACAAGGTTTGGGATTTCTGATCAATTGGGACAAATCGGTCCTGAACCCCGCCCAGTCGATAGAATTCCTGGGCTTCAAAGTGGATTCCGTCCAACAGTTTTTATTTCTACCAGATTCCAAGATGAAGGCCATTCGGAAGGAAATCCGGAGGGCTCTTCGTGTCTCGGACTTGTCAGTAAGACAATTGGCGAGAATTATTGGCCTCCTCGCAGCCTCTATTCAGGCGATCTTCCCGGGCCCACTACATTACAGAGCCCTCCAACGGCTCAAAGGGTCACACCTTCGGCTGGGTCACTCCTACGAATCCCGGATACGCTTGGACGCGGAGTCCAGAGACGAGTTAGAATGGTGGTTGGCACACATGGAGGCGTGGAACGGGAGAGCCATTTTCGGCTCCGTCCCGGACGTAGTGATAGAGTCCGATGCCAGCTTGCACGGCTGGGGCGCTCGTTGTGGAGACGTTTCCACAGGAGGCAGATGGTCCGACGTGGAGAAGTCGCTACACATCAACTGCTTGGAACTTCTGGCAGGGGCATTCGCGATCCGCAGCCTTACCCCAGGGCGGGCGAATTGCTGCGTTCTGCTCAAGATGGACAACGTGTCGGCGGTCCGTTACATAAATCACCTGGGCGGCACGAAGTCCAAAATGTTAGCGATTCTAGCGAAAGATTTCTGGCAGTTCTGCCTCTACAACAACGTCTCAGTGACGGCGGAACACATTCCGGGTCTGGACAATTCGGGAGCGGATTGGAATTCCAGACACTTAAGAGACTCTGGCGACTGGCATTTACACGCTTCAGTGTTCCAGGGCCTGGACATGTTGTGGGGAAAATTCCAGATGGATCTGTTCGCATCTCGGCTGAACACTCAACTGCCGAAGTTCTACAGTTGGAGGCCGGACCCGGCGGCGGTGGCGACAGATGCCTTTCTCCAAGACTGGCCGCAGGGTCACCTGTACGCCTTTCCCCCGTTCAACATGATCGCACGCACGATCTCGAAACTGGTTCGCCACGATTGTCGTGTGGCGTTGGTCACCCCTCTCTGGAGATCTCGACCATGGTTCCCTCGCTTGATGGAGTTGTCAATAGATTTCCCTCGGTTGATACCAGTCTTCCAGGACCTCCTTCTGGATCCGGATGGGAACTCACACGACCTGGTGATGCAACACCAGTTGCCCCTGATAGCATGGTTCCTTTCAGGGGACCTTGGGTTGTCTCAGACGTTCCGCAGACAACTCTCCTGCTCCTCGATAACGCCTGGGCCCCAGGCACACGAACAGCTTATCGAACTTCATGGAGATCGTGGTCTGGTTGGTGCATGGAACGGGCAGTGGATCCCGTATCTGCCCCTCTACATTTGATCCTGGAGTTCCTCACGTTCCTGTTTGACTCGGGCAAGGCGTACCGCACGATTAACCTATCCCGCTCGGCTATTTCGGCCGGACACAAGGGTTTGGATGGTTCCCCTGTCGGCAGACATCCTTTTGTATGTCGCCTTCTCAAGGGTATTCGCCTTGCCCGTCCTCCTCGGCCTCGTTTCTCTGCATTTTGGGATGTCAACGTGATGTTACAGTTCCTCTCATCATGGTACCCTAACCAAGAATTGACTTTGAAACGTTTGTCATCCAAGCTGGTGATGTTACTCTGTTTGATCTCTTGCAAGAGGGTCTCTGACGTCAGGGCCCTGGATTGGGACGCCGTTGCATTCACCCCAGAAGGCGTTACTTTTGACATATCCAGGAGGACGAAATCCGCATCCAAGTCGTTTACTTACCCGAGGTTTTCTGGTTGTCCGGCACTCTGCCCAGTGGATTGCGTCAAAGTTTATCTAGATGCTACACGTTCCCTTCGCTCCGCTGATCTGCATGATTTGTTCTTATCTTTTAAGTCACCTCACCGGCCAGTTTCGACACCTACTTTGGCACGTTGGGTGCGTTGGCTATTGTCTTCTGCAGGTATAGACACCTCTGTTTTTACGCCTCATTCTGTACGGGGCGCGATGGCTTCGAAAGCATCCTCAGTCGGATGTCGTCTAGAAGACATTATGCGAGCGGCGGACTGGTCCAGAGAATCGACCTTTCGAGATTTCTATTTCAGACCTATTGAACACATCGCATCTCGAGTAGTGGCACAGCTTTGAACTTGCATAATATGAGCCTCCGTGTCTTTAATAAAATTCCCAGATTTTACTAGTAACATGACGTAAAGTCATGATTTTATTAAAGACACGGAGGCGAGTATTATTCCCGCCCACCCTCCCGGTGTGGGTTTTGGGAAAGGAGATGCTTCGGTGCTTTTCAGGTATGTTTTTCAATTAGGTCTGTATTTATTTTGTGTATTTATATCATGTATTTTATCATGTTTTGGATGATCTTGAACGTTTTTATACTGGGTCCTAATTTTTATATATTTTCTATTTCAGAATCCAGTTTTTTATGTATGGCTCCTCACGATTATGTTTGGTAAGTCTACAGTTTTGAGTTTGGAAATTACCATATTTTTCTGTCTTTTTTAGCTTGAAGTTTTCGCATTGTTTCCCGTTTCATGTTTGGATCAAGTGGGACATCGTTATCTTACCTGGTCTTCGGTTTTCGCAAGAAAGAGGGGGATTGTGGGAGACACAGGACTTATATAGCTACTTCCTCTGCTATGTGATTGGCTGCCTGTTATGCCTGAACGGTTTTTTCTTTCATTTTGACAATATTTATATTCCTCTATCTTTGCTGCTGAGGAAATAAAGAAAGAGTTATGCATAATACTCGCCTCCGTGTCTTTAATAAAATCATGACTTTACGTCATGTTACTAGTAAAATCTGGGAATTATACAACGCTCTTCTAATTAACAGAGTTAATAGCTGTTCTGGTAATAATCTGCTACCGTTTTTTTTTCCCTCCTCCCCCACTCCCTTACTCCTTCCAGTTTCGTAAATGGGGTTTCAGTTTAGGGAAAAAATACCGCCCTACCAGACGACGGCAGCCCCTAACAACTCATTAGGGCTTCTCAAGTGCGTTTTAAAGTTCACGTTCAGGTAAGGATAGCAAGCAATTAAAAAAAAAAAATTGTCTGTTTATTTTTTTGGCTCAGTTTCGCATGTTTCGTCCCTCGCAGTATTAGGTGACTGGCTGTCAGGTGGTTAGGAGCCCAATAGCGTTAATCTTCTCCCGGCTCTCTTGCCTTAAGTCAGAGGTCCCGCGAGGCCAACACCCATCCTCAACTCGGAGGTACTACGCCCCTCGGGCCAAATCATAGTTAGCCTCCAGGGGCGGGCTGGGCCGGGGGGCAGGGAGGCAATTGCCCCCCAGGCCGCCCGAAATTATTTTAGGACCGGCCGCGGCGGGCCAGCCCTTTAAATGCTGCAGCCGCCGAGCGCTCTGTAAAGAGCGCTCGGCGGCTGCAGCTGCTTTTCCCTCCCTCCCCTCCCCTGTAGGTGGCCGACCTGCACTCCGGTCCGCGGTCCCGGCCGGAGTGATCGGAAGGTGCACACTGAGTGTGCACTTCCTGTCAGTCTGGCCGGGTACAGGAAACAGAAACTCCTGTTCCGCGCGGAACAGGAGTTTCTGTTTCCTGTACCCGGCCGGACTGACAGGAAGGTGCACACTGAGCACCTTCCTATCACTCCGGCCGGGACCGCGGACCGGAGTGCAGCTCGGCCACCTACAGGGGAGGGGGTAAGAAGAAGGGGGGGTTAAGAAGAAGGGGGGAGGGTAAGAAGAAGGGGGGGTAAAAAGAGGGGAGGGGGGAGAGTAAAAAGAGGGGAGGGGGGAGAGTAAAAAGAGGGGAGGGGGGAGAGTAAAAAGAGGGGAGGGGGGAGAGTAAAAAGAGGGGAGGGGGGAGTAAGAAGAGGGGAGGGGGGGAGAGTAAGAAGAGGGGAGGGGGGAGAGTAAGAAGAGGGGGGAGAGTAAAAAGAGGGGAGGGGGGAGAGTAAGAAGAGGGGAGGGGGGGAGTAAGAAGAGGGGCGGGAGAGAGTAAGAAGAGGGGAGGGGGGAGAGTAAGAAGAGGGGGGGGGGAGAGTAAAAAAGAAGGGAGGGGTGGAGAGTAAGAAGAGGGGAGGGGGGAGAGTAAGAAAAGGGGAGGGGGGAGAGTAAGAAAAGGGGAGGGGGGAGAGTAAGAAGAGGGGAGGGGGGAGAGTAAGAAGAGGGGAGGGGGGAGAGTAAGAAGAGGGGAGGAGGGAGTAAGAAGAGGGGAGGGGGGAGAGTAAGAAGAGGGGAGGGGGGAGAGTAAGAAGAGGGGAGGGGGAGAGTAAGAAGAGGGGAGGGGGGAGAGTAAGAAGAGGGGCGGGGGGAGAGTAAGAAGAGGGGAGGGGGGGAGAGTAAGAAGGAGGGGAGATAAGAAAAAGAGGGGGGTAAGAAAAAGAAGGGGGGAGTAAGAACAAGAGTGGGGAGTAATTAGACGAAGGGGTAAGAAGAAGAGGGGGTAAGAAGAAGAAGGGGGAGTAAGAAGAAGAAGGGGGAGTAAGAAGAAGAGGGGGGAGTAAGAAGAAGAGGGGGAGTAAGAAGAAGAGGGGGGAGTAAGAAGAAGAAGGGGGGTAAGAAGAAGGGGGTAAGAAGAAGAATGGGGTAAGAAGAAGAATGGGGTAAGAAGAAGAAGGAGGGGGTAAGAAGTAGAAGAGCGGGTAAGTAGAAGAAGAGGGGGTAAGAAGAAGTAGGACGGTTAAGAATAAGGGGGGAGTAATAAGAAGAAGGGGGTAAGAAGAACAAGGGGGGGAGTAAGAAGAACACAGGGAGGAGGGGGGGTAAGCAGAACACAGGAGGGGGGTGAGAACACACAGAGGGAGGAGTGAGAAGAACACAGGGAGGGTGGAGGGGGGATGAGAAGAGCACAGGGAGGGTGGGTGAGTGTGAGAAGAGACCGCTATGGGAGGGTGGGGGAGAGGAGAGACCACTACGGGGCAGGGGAGAGCTCTAAGGGACAGAAGGGACAGCTCTATAGGACAGGGGGCAAGACAGGGAGCTCTTTAACACTACGCGCACACACACACACACAATGCATCCCTATACATACACAGAAACACACAATGCACCCCTATACATACACAGAAACACACAATGCATCCCTTACACACAAAGACAATGCATCATTTGCACACATACACAGAAACATACAATGCAAACCCTTACACACACATGCAAACACACACACTGTTTTTCTTACATACACACAGAAACACAATGCAGCTCTTACACTCAATGCACACACATACAGACACACACCTTGCATCCCTTATGCATACAAACACAGATTCACACAATGCATCCCTCAGACACAACCAGAAACACATAATACATCCCTTATACACAAATACACACTGCTTCCACTACACACACACACACTGCATCACCTGCACAAACTGGTATCCCTATACACTACATACCATAAGCACACATATGAGATAACACATAACACATCCCCTACACACTCCACTCCCTGTGAGCGAGCTCATGGGTGGGTGGAACATATAAGTGGACTTATGAGTGGGCCTTATGGGCATACTCACCGTCAGGTACTGGGGCCCAGACCTTGAGCTGTGTAAGAGGCCCCCAAAAAATGGAGCTGCTTCCAATTCTCCCAGAACGTTGAATTTTGTGACCACAGTTGCAAACAGCCTCCAGAGGTCCTGTTCTACACCAGACCAGTGGAGCCAAACTGCAGCCCATCATCATCCTCATCTAATTGTAAGTAGGCAATCTAGTATATTATTAGTGACACTAATCTATAATTTACCTCACATTAAAGGGACACTATAGCTTAATGAAGTGGTTCTGGTGTCTATAGCTGGTCCCTGCAGGCTTTTTAATGTAAACACACACACTGTGTGCAGCACTGGCGTTAGTTCATATGGCAGATCATATGGGTGGGGCATTGTGATGTCACATGGGGGGGCAGCACATTTATATTTTGTCTAGGGCGGCAAAAATCCTTGCACCGGCTCTGATCCTGGGCAGGTGCACCAGTCTACTGGTGACCCACAGGAGGGGAGTGCACTGATTGAACTGCACTCTCCTCCTGCCCAGACCCGTCTTGACCGCAGTGCAAGTGCCCTCTGCCCCTAATTTACAGTGGCTCACACTCACAACAAGCAGTGCCTAGAGCCCTTTGCAGAGACGGAAACAAAGAGGTTCTGCGGCAGCTGGCCGTCCTGCAAGCATTACATTAAACAGCTGTTCCCCATGCAGCCACAGGTGGCGTTGTGCTGGGAGACTGTGATTACTCTTCACTTCCTCCCAGCCTACAGAGCAGCGCATGGGGGAGAGAGGAGGAGGCATGATTTAATCTTGAATAAATCCTCTAAGCAAACCTTTATAAATTTGGGGGGATCAGCTCTGTTTCCACAGTTTATTGGTGTTTACTCTCATCTCTGTATTAATATTGAGGGATGTCTAAGTAGTAACATCAGTGTGTGTCAGCAGGGCCAGCCGTTAGGGTGGGCAAGCTGTGCGGTCACGCAGGGTGCCATGACAACAGAGGCGCCCGGCGGCCAACACAGCTCACAAGTTGGGTACACCAGCATATTTAATTTAAACGATTCGCTGGTGGTCCACTGGTGCGCACCAGCAGTAGGTGCAGTCAGATCAAATCCTCTCCCTCGTGGTTCCGGCGCTCAGTTAGTGAGTCAGAGCACAGGCTCAGAGATTCTCAGCCTGTGCTCTGACAACATTGAAAGTCAGAGCCGTGAAGGAGCGGGTATGGCAAAGAGCTACTGATTAGCATAACATCAATATCCGTTATAAATCCAGAAAAAGGTGGGCATGGATGGTGAACTGATTTGGTGGCGCAATGGGCCACTTGACTGGTTTTGCCCCCCAGGCCTAAGGCTGCCAGCCCTCCCCTGGCCGCCTCGCAAGTGGTATAGAGAGGGCCTCACCTGTCACCCCCATTCTATCTTATGATTACTATTCACCGAGAGGCCAACACCCCGCCACAACGCTCAGTGGCCACGAAATCCCCTCGCGCCAACTCATAGATAGAGCCTCTCAAAGCCGCTTGGCACCTAGCAGGGCCTCACCAGTCACCAACCTAGCGTAATTGTTTCGCCGCGGGACGGCAGTAGCTAGTCAGCCATCACAAAAAAAAAAAAAAAATTATGTATACACATATGTTCTTTCTAACCGGAACGTTTCCTTTCACACCCATAGCATGTCTAACGTCACAGTACCAGACGATGAACTATCACTTGCCAGCACTCCGTCCAGGCCTGTCACGCAACTAAGACAGCTCAATACGACATCCAGCTACAGATCATGGCCTGTTCCAAAAATCACTGCCGAACTGAATAGAAGGAACATTCCCTTCCCGGCTACTGCCAGGAAAGCCGAACTCTTCCGTTTGCTTAACACCCAAAATGTGGATGAGTTACCAGGCCCTAGCTCGGATTGTACTATACAAAATAGTTTGGCAGAACTATGGAGTATGATGACCTCGCTGGTAGCTTCCGTAGCTACCATTAACGACAGGTTAGATAACCTGGAAGCCACTGGTAAAGCTTGCATTCCGGAAGTTCACATTCCATTAGGACAACCAAAAAACAGCTCAAGAGGTAACTCAACTCCTATTCCTGCCAAAGCAACTAATATTATTAATCCGGTTCATTTAATTCCACAAAATCTAAAACGGGATATTCTAGAAGGGAAAGATGTTAATCTAGCTTCCCTCCTAATTGCCTCTCAGGATATAATCGAGAACCGGTCTTATACTTTCGAGGATATATCCGTAGTAATGAAAGCTAGAGACCCTAGGCTTAATAAGAAGCTAAATATTCCTGAGTTTGTCTTAGCTTTTGGGTTATATAGGGATGTAATCTGCTCTTCGTTTCCCCACCGCAGAGAAGAGCTGGATCTATATATGCACAAGCTGGTGGAGCTAGCTTACAAATATGGCGGTTACGCATTTTACAACTACCATAAGTCCTTTTCATCCAGATCAGCCGCGTCACTGGCTCAGTACAACACTCCCACGGATTGGAGTCAATTGGACACGGAGTTGTTCTGTAGACATTTTGCGGGGCTCAAAACACCAGCATATGCAATATGTTCCTCAGCCTCTCATACAGCAAACTTCTGTCCCAGTACTACAGAGGGTCCGTCTACTAGTAACGCAAACCCAGACTATTTCACTAATCAGAGGGAGATGAAAGACAAGTTAAGCAGGCCTATAGTGTTTCTCGGAAAAGCACAAGTCTTTAATAACTTTAATGCGGGGGGTCGTAGCTATAACGCCTGTAGATTACTCCATGTTTGTTCGATCTGTTTCAGGGCTCACGCTAAAACAATGTGCCCTAACAAACTGTTCCCTAAGAAAGCTATAACACCAATAAATGTACCTAATTTGCAACGTTACATGACTGAACATCCTTCTTCACAGCTGGCTGACTTTCTCATCTCGGGTTTCACTAGATGTTTTCACACAGGCTTAGTAGCACTCCCTTCAGGCATACTGGATTGCCCCAAACTTCAGTCTGCAATAACTGACCCAGCCAGTCTAAAAGATCTTCTCAACAAAGAAGTAGAATATGGTTTTATGATAGGACCCTTCACCACACCACCTTTCACTTCCTGTAGAACAAGCCCACTAGGTATAGCCACAGGTAAATTTAATAATAAAAAGAGGTTGATAATCGACTTCTCAGCACCTCACTCATCCACCTCCCCAAGTTTAAACTCCCTTATACCCTCAGAAGATTTTTCACTACAGTATGCTAAAATAGACGATGCCATTCGCACAGTCGTAAACTTTGGTAAGGCAGCCTGGTTGAGCAAAATGGATATCTCTAATGCTTTCAAGCTGCTACCAATTAAGCAGTCGCTCTGGCACCTACACCGCATTAAATGGGAAGGGAAATACTATTTTGCAACCAGGCTGACCTTCGGCTCTAAAAGTAGCCCAAACATTTTTGACATATTCGCTGAAACTTTAAATTGGCTTCTTCTTAACAAGTCTAGATGCCCAGTAGTGATTCACTACGTCGATGATTTTCTGTACGTTGAACCTCACTACTACATACCAAGCAGTCTAGAAAGGGCACTCTCCCTTTTCGAGGAATTAGGAGTCCCAATAGCTCCAAATAAGACAGAAGATCCCAGTACAGAAATAACCTTTTTAGGTATCACAATCAATTCCGTAACCATGCAAGCTAGCCTCCCTCAAGCCAAAATAGACAGGATTCTAAGTCACATTCTCACCTGCACCAATCACAGGTCATGCACCAGGAAGGAGTTACAGTCTCTTTTGGGTTCTCTTAACTTTGCCATGAGAATTATCCCCCAAGGCAGGTCTGACATCTCTAGGTTACTTTTTCTCCTACACGACCTCCCTGACGACAACTCTGAGATTAATCTTGATGGTCCCGCAAGGGCTGACCTAGAAATGTGGAATCTATTTCTTTCCTCATGGAATGGTAGGTATTTATTCATTCCCCCCATCTCGGACGATTCCCCGGTTATCTGGACAGACCCCGCAGCTACTGTCGGGTACGCGGCAATATTTGGGGACGAATGGGTACTTGACAGTTGGCCACCTGAAACAGCTACACTAGAGAACTTTGACAAAACATCAGCGTTGTTTGAGATCTTTCTCATAGTGGCGGCAGCACACATTTGGGGGGAAGAGTGGAGGGGTAAAGCAGTTAGGTGTTATTCTGATAACTTAACTGCTTGTAACATAGTGAACAAAGGCCGCTCTCAATCCCTGGCAATTATGAATCTCGTAAGGAAACTCACGTGGTTGGCAGCTAAATTTCAGTTTTACATTTGTTGCGTGCATGTTCCAGGAATTTTCAATAACGCAGCTGACGCTTTGTCACGTTTTAATTTGCAGGAGGTTTTCAGACTACATCCTACAGCAAACCGGCAACCCAAAACTCCTCCACAGTTCAAAGACCTAATTATGCTCTAATCCAATTGTTAGCTCACAGTAGAGTTCTCGCTCAGGCAGGTTTATCAGGGAACACTAAAAAAGCTTATAGTAGGGCATTCGACATGTTCCAAAAATTTGTTCGTGACTTCAACGTAATAAATCATTTTTCTATAGAAACCATGGTTGCATTTACAACTTTTTGCCACTTCTCATTAAAACTGGCCTACAATACCATCAAACTATACTTGACAGGGATACAACACTTCATGCTTACTCTTTTCCCCAAAAAACTCCTTTTCTATCCACATACCCAATAAAAAACATTCTAAAAGGCATCCAGAGACTGAATACACAAAGTTCCCTTAAAAGACTCCCGATAGATAGTAGCATCTTTAAACAAATCTCCAAGTTATTAGACGAAAGTCCTTTTGAATATTCCACTAACCTAGTAATCAAATCAGCAGCTTATTTGGCTTTTTTCGGGTTTCTTAGAACCAAAGAGTTTTCAGTAGAAATAATTTCTGATACTAACATCTGTCTTAAACAGAGAAACTTAACCAAAGTAAATGATCATTACGTACTAGCAATCCCCTGTACAAAAACAAATCAAGCAGGCCCCCCAGTGGAGATTAAGTACTTCCCTACCGGTTCTAAATGGTGCCCAGTCCAAGTGCTGGATAATTTGATAATGAGCCAGCAAATTAAAAATCCAGAACTGCCCCTCTTGTCCCTTCAAGGTAAGCCACTTACTACTAAACAGTTCATGCTATAGATTCGCTCCTTGTTAATTAGACTTGGCCTCAATCCAAATTCCTTCTCAGGAAACTCATTCCATATTGGGGCCGCCACTGCAGCCCCAAGTTGTCAAGTTCCAACACATATTATAAAGAAGATGGGACGCTGGAAATCCTCAGCATACAACCGGTACATTCCAAATCCAGAGAAAGAAATCAGGCTCGCTTTCTATAATTTGTCTAAATGATGTTGTTATGATTAATAAATAAATGTTACATACTTTTTGGCCCTCTTTTTGCAGGCCTAACCTCGCGTCGGTGTCGGCACACCTCAACCGACTCTTATTTATAAAAAACTACACACGCCTTAATGTGCGCCCCCTTCCATAATCCCGTACACAAATAGAAGGCGTATGCCTGAAGTTGTGGGAGGGATTTTATGCCTATTTAAACCCAGCAAACCCCTACTTACCTGTCTTCGACGATTTCGGAAATTCCCTCCCACCACACCCTCTTTATATATCATTATATCTGGGTGGGCCCTCTTTTTGCAGGCCTAACCTCGCGTCGGTTTCGGCACACCTCAACCGACTCTTATTTATAAAAAACTACACACACCTTAATGTGCGCCCCCTTCCATAATCCCATACACAAATATATATATATATAAATATATATTAATATAAAATTACACGTAGACTGATACTGATTTTATATATATATATATATATATATATATATATATATATATATATCATTATTGTTATATATATATATATATATTTATATATAATATATAAAAAAAAATATGTAAATACGTTAAAAAATAAAATTAAAAAAAATTATTGAAAAATATATAGATGTGTTTTATTTCATTCTAACTGTGTTGTGATATTAATATATATATATATATATATATATATATATATATATATTTATATCAAAATACACATAGAACGAAATAATATAAATATCTATATATAAAAACAAAGAGAAGAGTCTGCGCTCAATAACAGTAAAAGCTGCAACCCTAATTAGGGAATCCCACAAAACCCTAAAAACAGACTGGAAATGAAAAAACGGGGGGAAAGGGATGCGCTAAAAAGTAAGATACAGTAAAATACAGTGTAAACCAGACCAAATGGTCACAATCCGATAGTAACGGAAAACGTAAGTCTCTTGAACCAGGTGAAAAATTTATCTATGGAAAAAATATATATATCTTTGAAGAGAGTCTTTGCAGATAAAAAGAATATACAATGAAAAAATTGGTAAAAATGGTAAAAATGAATAAAAAAATAGTCTCACTGATATAGCTTGGTGGGATATCTTTACAGTCCTCAGGAGTTGATCCGTCCGGGTAGTAGGATGATCCGTATATGTGGAGACAAAATAGGAGACACGACAAAC